>NC_143572.1:43711666-43862500 GCF_054136105.1 Typopeltis vanoorti | reverse complement strand
ACGGGTCTTAATAATCACGTAATCTTGCAATCACACTTGAGATCGAGGGAGGGAGGAATCACTAACTGGATTAAGAGCCTCTGTTGCTCAGCTGGTGTCAAATACCTTTTGGTTGGAAAGACTGGGATTCGAATCCCGTTTAGGTTGTGAAGAACTTTTATAACGTTGCTTTTTGACTGAATGTGAGTTAGTCGGTCTCATACGAAGTGTCCAGTTTTGCATCCCGCAAAAAAGACAAACCAGTCAGAGTAACACACACACACACACACACACACACACACACACACACACACACACACACACACACACACACACACACACACACACACAATTAACAGACATAACAATCATTGGCCTCAGAGCCTTAGTTGTGTAGGCCGTAATTCCAAATAACAACCAGCTGCCGGGCTTACCAAGGGATGTTTACAATACAGTTCTATGAGGGTTTTTTTTTCGTTTCTGTAATGATATAAAATGTTACGTTATTTTTATCAAATTATTCATAACTAAAATGGAAGCAGAAAATAAATATTTGCCCTAAACGTGCAACTCCTATCCATGTATAAATAATGCCAAACCAGTGATGAAATGTTCAGGGATAAGAGCACCACCATTCGCAGAGCAAAATATGTGCAAGAATAATTTGCGAAGCATATGACATTTCCATTATCATGCTCGACGTCTAGTCAACAACTCTCTGACCTGAATCCTAACCAAGAGATGCGGGATATTCTGTAGACACATAAAACTACGAGCAGCTGCTCACTCGATTTCATCACCTAAAGGCTGTTGTAGCTGGGACTGTGGTCCAAAGTTCATCTGGATGAACCAATTCTGAACGCCATTTCTTTCCATATAGAAGCAGCTGTTTTTAAAGCTGTTATTGTCGTTTTGAATTACGGCCGAAGTAACTAAGATTATGTGGCCAGTATATCATGTCTGTTAATTGCGAGTATGTGTTCTTCGGCTTGTTTTCGTGTTTTGTGGGATGGGAAAAAATTCCAAAATGACAAACTGCATCCTTCCTATGAGACTTTTAGCTGAAAAAGTTTTAAAGGCCAGATATTCTCCATCTCTTCACAGATAAGACTTTTGTCTAGGTACTATGTGTACTTCTTAAGTATGCAAAAACAAAGCCTTATTCTTTGGGACCGCTTGCAAATATGATGATTTCTTAATCCAGAATAAAAATGAACTGTTGCTTGATTGCAGAATGGAAATAGATTTTTATTATTCACAAGCTTTATATTCCCAACTGTTTCAGTACATTGAAATGGAGTGGTTTTAAATAATAATATCCGAATCAGTTGTATTTCAACAGCCAGAAACCTCGAGAACTTGCTTCCATTAATCAGGCCTTATATTTCACCTTCTTTTATTTAAAAAAAAAAAAATATTAAATAAAAATCGCCGTACGTACGATTCCCAGCTTTTATTCCAATCATTAGAAATATATATGCAGTGGTATCTCGCTAATCCGAACTAATAAAAACCGCGCTCGTTCAGATTAGCGAAAATCGGATTAGCGAATCCCCTTCCCCCCCCAAGAGGCAACAATAACTAGCGCTAAAGACAAAAATAATCAGATTTCTAATGGTACATCAATTTAATTCTGTAAATAAATGAATTAACTGATTAGAAAAAATGCTACTGTACTGTAATATAAAACTTAAAAAAATAATATAGAACGCAAGTTTATTTTTGTAAAAAATTTAGTTTGTATGTACCTGTGTTGTTGAGGATTCTGATTTAATAAAATTACATAGTTCAGTTCATAAATTAATTTGCATAAAAAATAGAACTTCCTTATACACAACACAGAAAAAAAAGTTTCACAAAATAACACACACACAAAAAAGTTTTTTTTTTTTATTTCTTTGTAAAAAAAGTAACCGATTTTCTTTTGCTTCTTGGAAACTAAACTTTTTTTCGAATGCTTCTTCTCGGAGCTGCATTAGCAATAAAACTTTGTGGAATGGCCTATCATTCTGATTAGCCCATTCTATACACATATATTAAAACTGCCAACTGCTTCTTCGTGTTTTACTTTTTTTTTCTTCGAATTCTTTATCGTCATCATCGTCTGCTAATTCATTCTGTAGCGTCATATTTATAATTTCAGCATCTGATTTGATTTCGAATTCACTTTCGGTTCTACCTGTAATCCATTCCGTAACATCTGCTTGTGAAATTTCAACATTCGGATTTATATTTTTAACCAAAGTATGCCTGTTTTGAATATCCGCTTTTTGTGTATCACTGCAGTTATCTTCGTAAATTCTAGAAGGCCACAGTTTATTCCATGACGCTCGACAGCGGTGATTCATGCCGACAAGACAGTACGTACTGTACAGTATAAAAATGCAAACGTGAACACACAATAAATCAAAATAGGCCTGCAGTGTAACCGTGCAATCGACAGTATGAAAAAAATACTGAACCGTAATAATAATAAAATAAATAATAATAGTTAAAATAATAATTATTAAATAAAAATAATAGTACACAAAATAATAATACGTAATAAATATTTTTTTTTTCTTTCAAACCGCAATTCGGATTACTGGAGGGTTCGGACTAAAGAGGTTCGGATTAGCGAGATAACACTGTATTTTTAAATTGACTTTCATCGAAATTTTATATACATAGTTTTTAATATTCTGTTAGAGAGAAAAGCTTTAATTAGGTTTCGTCTTTCTTTTCTTCCTTTTTTTTTCTATTATTTCATTGCAAGGAATATGTCTGCAGTCTCTTCTTCAATAGGTAAAAAATAATAATAAAATACTTGGCACATACTGGATTAATAATAGTCTCCTTGTGCATCAACGAAATAGTACAATCAAAAAAAAATTTTTTTTTCATAAATTGTTGTGCTTGCTTTGGAAGATGTTTGTTGCATAATTCAAGGAAGCCTATAAGTTCAGGAAATAAGATTATATGATCTGATTTCGAATTTAATGTTTTTTTGGAACCGAGAATTGTAAGTATCCAAGGGATCTTCTACGTGTTACGTTCTGCATTATTAGCATTAGTTCTATAATATAAATGCACTTCGGGCCTTCGGCATACGGGTCCGAACCTTTTTCGGGTCTCGAATGATGAAACATACATCTAAGGACTTTTTCCAATTCCAATGAACAAGTTGGAAACGATGCCAAGTATTTCCTCAAAGCAATGACATTTCACAAACTTCGTTTGCCTACAGCAAATAAACATCCATCGCTTTCGCAACACAAGCTTGATTTTTAACTAGTTCTTTGCAGATTTCATCCAGCTCTCCTCTATATTAATAGGAAACTTGCACATAACCTGTAAATATGCCAAACAAACCTTCGTGCCCTGCATTACCCAATTTCGATTACAAAAAAAGCCTCTCCTGTAAGCTGAGTGACCAGTTTATCAAAGATATACACCTAATCATATGTTGAATATCTGCTGTTTAACAAAACTTGGTATACTAGGGTGGAATCCATAAACTTCCATAAACGAAGTTTGTCTTCTTCTTCATGGAAGTAGACCGCCATCAGTGCTATACAACCGACTCATTTTTTTTTATCTATGAATAAAGAGGGCAGCTTGCGTCGAAATAAAAGTTTGGGGAATATGCATTTGAGGGTCTTATGAATAGTCGGTGGGATCTACAGGATAATGTGTGTGAGTGTGTAGCGCTTCCGTAGCGTAGCTGGAACAAAGCGGGCAGAACATTGCGTCATTCGATCTGAAAAGATCTTATTTCGATTCTCATGATGACGAGGGAAACACTTACATGACCTTTTTCAAACTAAAGTTGAGTTTTCTCATCTCATTCGGGGACGGTAAATTTTTTTTACATCCAGATACTCAGGATTTTCATCCCGCATACAGGAAAATCGACCATAGAACACACGCAAATAAGACACAAAATAGTTTTAGTAGGCAGTAGATAGTGTAGACAGAGAATCAATTAGTGTAGATATGGATTTCGTGGTGTAAAAGTGCCGTCCCACAATGACGTCATCCTTGAAGGCATTACGTAATAATTAACAATTTATATCTACATGGGTGATACTGTGATCTTTACAATCTTTACAAATTAACATTGCTAAATCTATACATATAATTAACTGTTTATATAAATGATCAAAAACAAACAATCTCTACAAAGTGATTTTCAATACAAACTTCCACTAGATATCTCATAATTGACGCTTAGCCAATGGTGTAACTATGAACCGTAGCAATGCGGAGGGAGAGAGCGTCCAGATAAATTATTATGATTAATGTCTGTGTTCGCTGAAAGGACTTATTGGGCACTACGGAGCTATAACGGAGCCCGTTAAAAGCTTTCAAGGGAAGTGAAAGTGTGATGGGAGGAAGAAAAAAAATCAGAGAGAGAGAGAGAGACACTGCGCTTAGCGATACTATTTAGAGAAGGTAAATTAAGCCTGAAATGCAGACTTTCACTAAGTGATTATTAGTTTTCGGGGATATATATATATATATATATATATATATATATATATATATATAATTATATGATATATTAGCAGCAATAACGAGGAGACTATTTTCAGATGAAGAAAAGTACACGCAGAAGAAATGCAAATAAATTATTCCCTCATCGGTATACATAAATTGAAATTGTTTCATACTATTATGCGTATGAAGCACAAAATTGTGAAAATTAACGATTTTTTTTTTGACAGAACAGTGTGATCTACGTAAAGATCCATCTTCAATACTGTAAGACTCAACTTTCAAACAAATTAATTTCGAAGTATAAAAGTAAATAAATTACTTTTTTCTAAAAGAGATAAATACATGTAGTATAATTGTGTTTAATTGTGCCAGGTTATCGTAAATATGTTTAAAAGGTTTTGCGTAAAAATACAGTATTTTTCGCTAAACAGAATCAATACTTTCTAAATAACTTTGTACCTGTTTTTCCGCGGTCAAAATACAGCTTCCATCCTTCTGATCCAAACACCCGCTCCGAAATTATTATTCTGATCACCGGTATGAAGGTCTTCATTCTCCACTCTACCCAAAATTCCTACTTACTTTCGAAGCCATGATTTAAAAGATGAACTAAGGTAGTTCGGAAAAAATTCGGCATGCTGCAGGTGGCTAGTGATAAGAACATCGGCTTCATACTCTGTCTACACTGAAGCACATAACAATTGCAAATCCAAAACTGACTTTGAAAGGCCAAAAGATAGCGAAAATTCGCCTCCTGTCCAAATGGAAGTCGTATCTTCTGATCCTTTTAAAAAGCAATCGGACACGACTTCTGCCCACCTGCGCTTCTTCCTCTCTCTCACACACATCCAGATGACACTAGTATAGCACCTAAAGATAAAGCTGATGTCCTGACATAATTTTTCGCCTCCAACTCCTACCATACCAGAAACGAAATCTGAAATAACCTAGATGCCAAAAATCCTTCTGGTTTTGACGTACTCAAAATTTGTGTTCAGAATAGTTTTCCTGTAACATCATCTCTACCGTCATTTATCCCAATACATGAATGCAAGCAAATATCGAACCCATTCCAAAAAAAAAAGGGGGGATGTAACCAAACTACCGACCGATTTACCTCGTCTCAATCTGCTCTAAAATAATGAAGAAAGATGACGTTAAGAGGCAACCTTTCCATGAATTCCGCTACTCTAGATTCACAGCTGATCGCTTAGCCTACGCTACCCATCACTGGATGTGCCAAAGAAAAGTTTGGAGAAACGTGTTTCTACTACTCTTGACATTCCCAGAACATTCGATCATATCCGGTATCGAGGTCTGCTAATAAATTTTCATCCTTCGATCTCCCTTCCACCCTCTGTAATCGAGTAGTCAATTTTCTCTCCGGTCGTTTACTTCGTAGTAGAAAGCTCCCTCTCTTCGAACTTCTCCACCAATGTAGGAGCGTTTCAGGAATCTGTCCTATCGCCTACTCTCTTTTTCCTATACATAAATGGCCACTCTTTGATCAATAGTCCACAGTTTTCCTATTCAGCGCCTTAAACACCGATTTCCACACCATTCTCCAATGGATGAGGATAACTTGGTCTCCTACAATGCTACCAAGAAGCGGCCTTCTTTCTCAAAAATGATCTCCTCTCCCCTTCCGTTACCTTCAATAGTACCATCGGTGTTAAAAATAAAAATAAATTAAAAAAAAACTAGGTATGCTTTAACACTCAAGACGTCACTTTTTGCAACTTGGCTAATAACTCTGTACAAATCTCATCCGTCCATCCTTAGAACATTGTTCTCGTATTTGGGGTGTGCATCTAAAATTCCTGATGCTGTTAAGAGGAAAATAATTCGGCTGATATCTCACAGACGTCCTGTTTCTTTTCCAGGTACTTCCATGAATAATTCTTCACCAAAATGGCAACCATTATTTTCCTGTTTTACGTTGAGCTCATTAAAACACGAGCAGCAGTTGGCCGACATCTCTTTACACACAACGAAAATCGTACCAAATTTGCTTCACCCCGGTCTTCTTGTATTTCTATCTCTCTTCTCTGGAACAGCCTTCTTCACGAAGTGTTCCCAAACTTCCATACACGCTACATACACGTGGCACTAATCTGATATTCATTCTCCTTCTATCTCTCATGCGTGGAGTTTAAAAAAAACGTCTTTTGCAAACTGAAAAAGACATTTCCAAACATATTAAAAGCCACTCATACATTAACGTGGCTAGTCAGCGTTGAAAATCAGAGAACCCTATCAGCGAGACGAAATATGTTCCTATTACTGGTATGCAATAAGCAAAGTGGTTTCTAGAGGCCGAGTAAAATCACCTACCGTCTAAAATTATTATCATTATTATTATTTAGCCTGCCAGCTAAAAGGACATGACACAATCAGCGCTAAGAAATTACCGCTAGTGGCTTTTGTGAAACAATAGTACAATAAGAGATAATAGTCTATGCTAACACTCCTATCAAAATTAGAAAAACCACGATTCACCATCGTTTCCAAATCTAATTCTAAGCATGACAAACACATGAAGACTGACCAAATGTACTTCAATAATGCTTATCGTAAATGCATATAAACGTACACATAACGCGATCTACCACAGTTCTCTAGAAGACAAGGCACCAGCTTATACAGTGCAACCGTGAGAAAAGCCATCTCGTGTTTACATGCTCAGCAACCTGCTACTCAACCTAAATAGCTACCGAACACTAAAACACAAACTGTGGAAATGATACTAACAGACTACACCCACACTACACAAAACAGAGACAGAGAGAGAGATCGCTAAACTAGGTCGACTACCTTACAGACGAAATGTTCTTTCTACGATCAGCACCAAACCATAAATAGTAAACGTTAACCCCATTCTCTTCACAAAAGCTTATTCTGGCTTCGGAGGGTGTGGGATTATTACCTCCGCTGCAATGCAATAAAACCATTGTCACAATACCGTTCCACGAGTACTCAGCCTTAATTAGGAAGGCCTTCTTGGTGTAGAAGCGAGAAAAGCATGATATTTGTCTTTCGATTGGAAAGAGCCGAGTTTTCGAATCAATCCCAGGAACCTTAAGAAGAGCTTTTCAAATGAAGAAATGCAGACGGCATCTTTTGGCTTACTTACCTGTGAGAAGTAAGCCGAACGACACCAGCGGGATTTTTCGCCCGCATAATTTATGCAAACCGGTCGCAGAACGCAAGCATTTTAACAGACTGTGGGGTAATAAGGACTTGCCATGCAATTTCCGTAGGTTTGCTTTGTATTCCCGCATGAATAGATGTGGGTATACTAAGCTACTGTTTGTTTATGTTTTAAAATCTCAACAAACTTAATTTAAAATAAGTTGATGAATGAAAAATAATGAAGGAGATTACCTTCTGTAGTACTGACGATGTCCTTTGGCTGGAAAGACTTGGGTTCGAATCTCGCTTAGGATGCCAAGAACCTTCGTAGAAGTTTTCTCCATCTGAAGGTGAGTTTGCCGATTTCATAGGTAGGGAGGTTTTTTCCCTTTTTTTTTTTTTTCGGATTTTCAAACAAACTCGGGTTCTTCATCTCGCAAAATAGGCAAACTGGCCAGAAGAATATGCGCAATGAGGTCATATGAGGTTATATTGTGAGTGGTCGGTGTAATTTAGCGCTCGTGTAAAATCTGTGATTTTTATCTGTTTTATTCTTTTTTTTTCATTAGAAAATTACTGTTTTGTAGTATATCAGAATAGATTTTCGTGTTTTTAGAGTATTTAGTGTCTTTATAACGTATTTTCATTGTAATATTTTAATACTAATTACAGATGTAAAATGGCGTCAAAAAACGCAGAAAAAAGAGATCGCTAAAAAGAACAGCGAAGTAGTGAACAAGGTTTTCTCCACTAAAGATTATTAGACAGACGACAAGGGAATTACAGAAATTCGAGCTGCTTTTAGAGGAACATAGGAAGAACAACAAAAGTTCAGTAGCAAAATGGAAAACAACAAAGCAAGGAATCGGGTAAGTTAGTGGAGTTATAACGTCAAGTTTTCCCGGTGCAAAAATTAAAAATATAACTCAAGTAATTCAAAAATAGAAAAGAAAAATAAACGAAATCCTAGTTGTAGTAGGCACTAAGACTTAAATAGCAATAAGTTCAGTATGAGAGAGGACATAAAAGGGTTGTTGGAGAAGCGAGAATGAAGAGTGAGAAATTAAAAATCGTTAGTATATAACCTACTTATGATGAAAATGAATTACGAAGAAGGGCTATGATTCGATGCGTAGGCTCCGTAGAAGGAATGGATGCGAGTTTTTGCATGTGTGGAGTGAGTTTGAGGGAAGATTGGATTTGTATAAGAGGGACGGTCTACACTTCAATGCGTTCGGCATCAGGAGTCTTGAAAATTTATTAATTGATCTAAGACCTTACACAGAGATGCAGGAAACTGAATTCTGATGGGAAGAATCGTAAGAAATCAGCGTGTAAGAGCGACAATGTTAGGTAACTGTGTTAATGATGGCAATGCTTATTATTATTATTATTATGGAAATGATTATGAAGAGAACGATCCTAGGTTTGTCTGGTTCGTCCCTATCAAGCATGTGTAACGATGTCCGCATAAGTAAGGAACTAGATAAGAACAGAGATCTGCAAGTTGTCTGTGTCATGCAGACCACAGACAAGTGTATGCAAAAGAGCATGAAGGTAATTTATTATGGGTATATACGAATGCTAAGATTATCAGAAACAATGGAATAGAGTTTGTTGCTTTGGTTAATACGTTGGGACCAGTGGCGGCTCGTGGCTTGAAATCGTGGGGGTGCTACAACTTTCGAAATATACATACACGTTGTAAGTTCAGTGTAAATGTGTTTGGATAAAATATCAAAATTATGGTAAAATTTTTTTAAAAAATTCAGTTTTTTCTTTAATTTTATTTATATTTACAAAACCATCCTTTGTCCATTTCGTATCACCTCCAAACAACAAACACGGAAAACAAAATAGTGCATTTTTCGCTTCACAACCACATAGCCAATTTTTCTTTTTATACCACTCTGTATTAAAACTTCTAATGTACTTGTTATCATTGCTTATTCCTGGCTGAGATTTGAATGTCGGGTAAAGGACGGCCTCTTATTTTAATAGAAACTTTCTCAGAGAGAGTCAACCGTGCAAATTTAAGTTTTTGTAGTTCACTTACAGTCACTACTGTCACAGAACGTATTTCTGAGGTCATAATTGTCAATAACCCCAATAATGTTCTAAAATCAAAACTATAACAAATGTTATGTCTTTAGTTGTAATGTCCAAATATTTAAAGAGACGGAGTAAACACGATAAGCACTACGAACACTCTACTACTGGCACAAACTGCATATAAACAACAGTGGAACTGCGCGACGGACAGTGCCGCATTACGCTAATAGCTCACATCTCACTATAACTTGCATATGCTTGCGCGCGTAGCAATATGGCACTGTGGTAAACACAGTGCTGCTAGCGTCCTTCGCCCTCCTAAGTGCTACAAGATGGATTTTTATTATTTTTTTATATAAAATAAGAGAATTGTATAGGATTGTTGATGATAAAATTAAATATGACAAGCAAATATAAATAAATTAATAAATATGTTTATATATCGAGAAAAATTGGGGGTGTTGCAGTTCCGCAGTGCCTATGCACGAGCTGCTCCTGGTTGGGACCTCATGTTGCAGGCATTAGTGAGACCTGGCTATCAGAAGCAGACGATCTAACTGAAGAGTGCAAAGGGTACAGTATTTTTAGGATGGAGAGGAGAGGAAGGAGGTGTGCTGCTAATGATATCAAATGCCTTGAATCCAGTTATAGTTGAGACCTATGATTGTAATAATACTAACAGTGTTTCATGTGGCAGTGAGTTTGAAGCCATCTGGCGTGAGGTGGAATCTAATAAGATCAATTACATAGTGGGGGTGTTGTTACATACCTGGTGGATCGGTTGCTAGTGATGAAGAAATGCATCACCAAATAAAAAAGATGAGCAAGAAAAGAGTAACCATAATGGGAGACTTTAATTATCCGGTAGAATCTCACGATAAGAATGAAAAGGCATTTATTGAGCTGTTGCGGGACAACTTCCTCACCCAGCATGTGACAAAAGGAACCGGAGGTCAAAAAGTGTTAGATTTGATTATAGTGTCAGAGGGCGTTTTAGTTAAAGACGTAACTATTCTGCCTCCGGTTGGTGATAGTGATCATGCGGTACTCACTTGGGAAGTGACTAAGTTTATGAATGTTCCATTCAGAAAAGGTTACATGCTGAACTACAAAGCAGGAAATTATGACCAACTGAGGAGTATGCTGAGTTCAGTGGAATGGGATCAGTTGCTGGATGGAAAGGATATCGACAGTGCATGGGAAGCATTTAAACAGCACTTGAATGATGCGATATCAGAATGTGTCCCGAGAGTTCGAAGAATAAATAGGATAGGAGTCAAATGAATGTGTAATCTTATTAAGAAAGAGATTCTTAAGAAAAGGATGATGTGGAAGGAATACCGTCTGAATAATGATGATGATGTCACTGACGATAATTATAAGCAGCAGACCAGAAAAGCCAGAAGTGTTGTGCAGAAATCTAAACTCCGAGTATGAAAAGAAACTGGCTCTGCAAATTAAAGACAATCCAAAAGAATTATATCGTTATGTTGCAAGTAAAAGAAAGAATGAATTTGAAAGAATAATTCTACTGAATGCAGATGGCATGCGAGGAACTGATGCAGAAGTGATTGTTCAACTAATGAGCAGCAATTTTACTAAAAGCTATCAACCTGGTGTATGCAACATTGAACTCACTGCTGCCTCTTCACCGTATGAGGAAACTCATCTGAATACTAGGACTGATGGGATATCAGCACGGGTGCTAAAAGAGTGTTCAGCTGAACTGGCTCTTCCTTTGACCAGGCTATATAATTTGAGTCTCAAAACAGGGAAGATTCCGCAGGAATGGAAGGAATGTATAGTAATCCCATTGCACAAGGGCAGTGCAAAGACCGTATCCATGTATCGACCAATCAGTATCTCAGGAGTGGTGGCGAAGATTTTGAAAAAGTTGGTGTGCTCAAATTCAGAAATGGGTTGACAGTGAATCTCTACTTTGCAATGAGCAATATAGTTTACTAAGGGAAGGTCATGCTTTAGCAACTTGCCTGACATTCTTAATAATGTTGCCATTGAACTAGACAAGGGGGAATGGATACACCATGATACTTTTGGATTTTGCTAAAGCTTTTGGCAGAATACAGCATGGTAGACTGCTGCATAAATTGCAGAAAATGAATTTGGGTTATACAATCATAGCATGGATAAGAGGATGGCTGACTGACAGATATCAAAAAGTGGTATAAGGGGGATCTGAGTCTGCAACCTTTAAGGAGCTCTTCAAAGACTGTCATCAACCCATTTATTCAAGTTCTCATCATGCTTGTTCTGGCGGTCAAGGAGTTCCCAATCTCAGACACTTCATATGTCAGGTCTGCGATCGTGCATTTTCTACCGCAGTTGGCCTTGGCGGGCATCGCACCTCGAAACATGCAGCCGAAGCCAACGCTGTAATAAGAACAGCGCGCGTCAAAGCACGTCGGACAGTCGAAGGGACAGTTGATGCCCGGGTGGTGGGAACAGGGCACCCACTAGCCTATACCCATAATAATAAAGTAAATTATTATAAAAATAACCAAGATCCAGTTAGTAAGATACGGGAGGAGCATGGGGCAACTCCGAGGTTTACCAGCGCCACCATCTCTTTACATGGCGTATGGAGCGCAGATAGTTATTAGGACTTAAAACAGCTTGGGCTTACGCAGAAGGATATAAAAGTTCTTTCCTTGAGGGCCCTACAGGGCACACTGGTGGCATGGCGTTGCCACCAGAGAATGACTACAATGATAACTAGAACAGGCAAAGGGTGAAACACTTGTAGAGGCTTAGGCCTATATCAAGTCTGGACGTGATGTAAGAGTAGTACTGCCCATAACCAGTACAAAGATTAATAAAAAAAATAAAATAAAAAATAACCAGTGGTGTACCACAAGAATCAGTGCTTGATCCATTGTTATTCAATGTGTACATTAATGATATTAGGAAGGATTTGACCAGTGACATACAGTTATTTGCTGATGATGTAAAGATAGGTAGGGTAATCAGGAATGCTGCATATGCAGAATGATTTGAATATACTAGAATTGTGGGAATGTGAAAATAGCTGTCATTTCAATGTTAATAAATGTAAAGTCATGCACTTCGGCGTGATTAGATATCCAATGTCGTATTATACTGGTTGGATTATGCTTGAAGAAACTGATGTGGACAGGGATCTTGGAGTTTTGGTAGATAAGAAGTTGAAATTCAGGGGCTATGTAGCAAAGATTGCAAATATAACTCAAAAGATAATTGCAATGCTGAAACGAACGTTCACATGTAAAGATAAGGATGTCATTTTGCCTCTTTACAAGGTAAAGATTAAACCTCACTTGGACTACTGTGCGCAGGTGTGGTCTCCTGGTTTCCGTTGTGATTCTGATGTAATGGAGAGAGAGTACCAAAGAGAGTGTTAAAATGAAATCAGGAATGTGGAATACTGATTATGAAGACAGATTGAGAATTTGGACTGAGACACTAGCAAAAAGGAGAAAGATGGATGATATGATTGAGACTTAAAAACTTTTGAAAGGGTCATACAGGATTTCAGTAGATGGTATTTTTAATTTTATGGAGGGTGGGGTTGTGTTGTACAGAGTGGTGTTGATCAACTGCCTTTTGATATAGAAATGATTGTAATTAAAATATATACAGGCATTTTTGCAGTAAGAGTAGAAAAACTAAAAGAATTTTGCGAGTTTGCAGACATTGAGTAAAAAAAAAGTATTGTCATATAGTACTATAAAATTTTAAACTCTGCTATATATGCTCTACAAAATATTCTTTTGATTTAGGCAGGATTGAAATCTTACTTCCTTTCATAGTGTGAAAATTCTTGCCCCAAACTAACCAGAGACTTATTTGAAAAATATGAAATTTCAGCTACAGAAGCAAGTTTGAAATACAAGGAATTGAAAGTAAAATTCATAGCTAGAAGAAAACAAATTCATCCCTAGCTGTGGAAGCAAAATCTGTCTCTATATGCCAACGAAAGAGATAAATAAAGATTTTGAAAAGCATATTTTGAATTTTTATGAGAAACGTATCTCTTATTTAGAAATGTGGGAAAGCAGTCTCGAAGCTACAGAGCAGTTTTCTTGGATACAATTAAAGTGGGATTTTGAGGTTCAGTGGCAAGATGGTGAAGCATCCGCAGAATTTGTTAATTCCATAGTTCCTTCCTAGAAAGCTGTTGTTGACATTGACAAACTTTTTGATTTCAATTATAAAAATAGTACTGTAAGACTTAAAAAGTAAAATTGAGAAAAACTAGCAATCAGATGGGAAAAAAAAGAAATCAGAAGGCCACCTCGAGTGTTGTTAATTTATGAATTGAGGTATTCAAAATGATTAAAACAAAGAGGAGTGAATGTCAAAACTTTGAAAAGCTGATGGAGTTCATCTCTTGCTTGCTAAGATCAACAGCGCCAGTTGAAAGAGTTTCTTATTCGATGAACAATGTTTGGTCTGCTGATTGAAACTGACTTTTCAACTGAAATCAGTTAGTTTCAATCGTCTAATCGTCTCCTTCAAATCAAAGTGAATTCGGATGCGAATTGCTCGGAGTTCTATGAACTGATAAAAACGGACACCATGTTTTTAAAGAAAGATCATTTCTCTGAAAAATACGAATGCTACAATTAAAGTGAATAAATCTTTATTTGAAGGTAAACATTTAATTTTTCTTTAAATTTTTTTGTCGACATTTTTGTCCGTATTTTGCTTTCAGTATAATATGGCAACCCTAATAATAGTTTGCTCTACCGTTTAACAGGGAAGTAGGACAATTTAAACCACACTAAGGAGGAAAATTAAGCCTTTTGTTCGACCATTTGGATAATGAACTACAAAATTACAAAAACTACAGAATTACAAAAATAGATAGGAATCCAAGTGCATGGCCAATGAAGCTATTTTTGTCATTGAAATTCAGGTTTAATTTTGCTAAAAAAAAAAAAAAAAAAAAACTTTAAATGGTTACTTTTTCGTGGCTGAAGTGACATTGCATTTCTTGGTGTAAATGTAACAGCTTAAAAAGAGCTTCAAACAAATGCAATTTAATTAAGATGTTCTTAATGGAGCATATTCAATGCCGCAGGGGATTTTAGCTATTAATAATCCGCGGTACTTAGTGATACGTGACTTGCTGGGATTAGCTTTCCTAATCATAAATTTAGGATAAAGGTCGTCATTCTTATCCCTAAACAGATATTCTTGTATGTGTGTGTTCTTCTGGTCAGTTTACGGAATGATAACCCTCAGTTTTCGGGAGAAAAACCTCTTCCCCTTCCATACGAATGGGGTCATCTCACCTTCAACTGAAAATCCTGATAAAAGTTCGCGTGGCAAACGGGATTCCAACCCAGCACTTTCCCGGGATCCAAAGGGCTTTCTTGAAACCAACTGAGCTACGGAGGCTCTAATTTTATTGATTACATTTTCTAATTTTTATTATTCAATGATAATAATATTTATATATTAATCAGTTGGCAAACCGACCAATAGGTGGACATAAAATTATTCATAGTAGATGTTACTGTATTGACATCACCATAAGAAAACATACTTTTATAGGTCCGAGTTCTTTTCTGGGCGTAGTCGTTTTTAATTTCAGTCATAAAATATTATATTATTATTATTATTATTATTACACGACACCTCCAGGGAGTGCAAAGACTCATCGAGGGAGAGCACCTGCTCTACAAATCTGATTTCACCACTCATTCACCAACTGATTGCAACTACACCAACGCCATCTACCGCCGACTACCACCCCTAGTATTTCCACAGACAATCACAAACATCCATGCCTACGGCGTGGGCATGGATGTTTGTGATTGTGATCATGGATGTTTGTGAATATTAAATTGAAAAAGAAAGGGAAAATATCGTGAAGCAGATAACGTTTCCAGAACATTAAATAAATCATAAGACGTAAAATACATGATTATTATATTCATAGCGACTGGTTTGTTTAGTCATATGACATTCCACTATCAAAGCTTTAATTTGTATTCTAGCAGAGTTTAAATGAAGAACCTTACCTATGTAGCACCCTCCTTTGATGGCAATAGGCTAAGCCCCTGAGCAGCTGGAACAGGAAGAGCTATGGGAAAAGTAAAGACACAAATGAAGATTAATCATAGGTCATCGACGCAAGGTTCCTAAAAGAAATACAATTAACAAGGGCATAGAACGAAGTAAGCTAATGCTAGATTTCCTACAGCGAACAGCGTAAAGCCGGAGACCCGGGGGTAGCACAGATGGCCAACTTGGAGCAGCTTAACCGATCTTCTCACTCTTAGTCAACGAACAAAACAAACGAGCAGTGAGTTGCTCGTACTGGCTTTATTAATTCCGGGCAGCAATTGATAAAAGAAGAGAAATAAATTAATACAAGTAGGACAGTGTGGACAAGATTTTCATTTTTACTATAAGTTCAGTATAATTTTTGGAGCGGCTCACAGATTTAAAACACCAGTATTTAAGATCTTAGACTTTTTAACGATCAATTACGTCAATGGTCAATCATTATTATTATTATTATTACTATTATTACGTGTAATAGTTCTTTTTGGGCCTCCAGAGTGTCCAAGGACTCATCGAGGGAGGGCAATCTACTCTACTGTACGACATTAACACTCTTTCTTTACGCATAGATTAACACCGACTATTTCATATTTTGAAACTAAAAGTATGAGAATTTTTTTATATTTTTACTAAAAAAACTGACGAACCAGATGGCACAGAAAATACAAATAAAATCTAGCAGATATATTAGATTAAAAAAAGAAATACGAGAGCATTTTTTATAGCTATCACTTAGAAACGTGTTTCCACGCTTTCACAAAAAGAGGGCGCTTCTAGTGAGTCTGCGCTATCAAGAATAAGAATAAGAATAAACTTAAAATTTAAAACATTTTAAAGCTAAAAATGAAATATTTTTATTAATAGAGAATAAACAATAATAATCATATTAAACCTTTCACGCATAAAGCCTCATATGAGGACACATAAAAATGATGTTCTCAGATGAGGACATCATTTTTAACATATACAGGACACAAATTTAGCAAAATTAATTAATTCATGGTAATACTGTAAGATTAAATGGTACTGTATCATCATTATATTTTTTTATAAATGAATATAAAAATTCATGCATGAGAGGGTTACAAGTAAAATTATTTAAAATTATTTTTAGAAAGATTTTTATAAACTCTCATTAAATGGTTATTTAAATAATTTACTAAGGATTATGGAAAAGAAATAAAATTATCATTTTAGCTGGTCTTTTGATTTAAAAAGAGCATGCACCACGGCGAAAATTCCATTTTAGTGATTGCTGGTTCGCTTTCGATGCATTAAGCTTCTGACTGTGAGTTATAGTTCATTATCAGGGTAAATCTATGTAGCGTGACAAGTCATAGAGTAGCCTGCTTAAAGCTGACCAGATATAAATAGATTAAATGAATCGACGACAGCGAGAAAGAGAGAGAGAGAGAGAGAGAGAGAATATGAGTGAGTGAAGGAAATTAAGCATGAGAATTTGACTATTCAATAGAACGCATAACTGGTTTTGCCCAATATATAATTCAATGCTGCCAGAGAATAATCCAAATACAAAATTCGGTTATGAGGAATCAAAAAGTCTGTAGGCTTTTTATAAAATAAAAATTACTTACTTCGTGACAATAGGGTTATAATCAAAACACGTTTTATTAAATTCAGATCGGAAAACGTTGTTGTAGTTGAATCTAAGAAATAATAATTTCTTAGATTCAGTGTTGTCAGCTGACGATGGAACGAGACTGTCATCGGCTTTGAAGATAGTGAGATTGGGGAGGAGAGGAGAATGTATAATGACTACAGGCACGGAGCGATGACTGATAAAAGGTCCCAAAAGCATTTCACACATTACTTGTTTTCCAATTCACTAAATAATATAAAATAATAGGATAGTTTCGTTTTTGTTTGTTAAGGCAGATGGGACAATGTTTCCATAGCAACAATGGAGACTGTTGCCATGAAAACATAAATGAAATAAAAGCTAACTATTGAGCAATTTCTAAATGAAGTTATTGTTCCTTCATTTTGGTGTTTGTAGCAAAAAACAAGACTAGTGGTAGGTCGCTAAGTACAGAAAGAACCTATCTCGTGCCGATTTAGATTGGTTTATGCGGTCTTGTATTAGAAATAACAGATAATGGATCGAGTTTCGCTTTACTATTCCACACGAGAACCGAATCAAACAGACATAAAAGTCTGTTTATGACTTATGACGAACAAAGAAAAAATCTTTATGATAACAGGCACACAAGGACATTGTGGAACATCGCCAGCATGCAAAATGTTCTGTTTGTTATCACTACACACACACACACACACATACATATATATAGGGGAGAGAGAGAGATGATGTGCGTATTTGCTGTTAACCTTATGCACGATGAGGGTGCCTAACCATATCCCAATATCGATTCCATTTCTGATATAAAATCTTAGGCTTTGCCGCATTCTGTTCTCATCGTTCTGGAAAAAAAAATCTGCTTGGCCGTGTTCGACGTGTGCCTTCCGCTCTCTACGATATTTACACAAACACGTAACACGCTTCGCCGAGTGCAACTTTTATTTAAAAGCAAGTTCATGAGGTCATCTGTTATGCCGGGATTTTCTCTCCGATACTGCAGCACGCTTTTCGCTTTGCTATCGGGAGATAAGACAACGTTTTGAAGGGTTAAAGTTTCCCAGTTCAAACCCTTCAATTCATCGTTCAGTTAAAGCATCGCTATATACAACAAACGCCAAGAAAGAACGGACTAAAAGGGATCAAGTCAGCAGACTAATGTCGCTTAGCAATCTCGTGGTACGACTCCATTTCCAGAGTGAAGGGTAGTGAAGTGTCTGTTTTAAAATGTTCATCAGAACCTCATCAGCGATGTTGCGCTAGTTAAACAGTGCATTCCCCCATTGCTTATGGAATAATCAAGATCTGTACTTTGCTTATTTAAATACATGAATATCGTACAGAATAATGTATTTGTACGTTTATACTCGTTGTATTCAGATTTCCCGTTTTGTTATATCAATCATGAACTCATTCAATTATGGCCAACGCTGCTGCATTTCAGCTAGCAAAGTCAAGTGGGCTAAATAATAGCCGAGTGATTAACTTAAAGGCTTATCTTTCTATTAGAGCAGTTTACTGAGAAAGTGGCAGCACCAGCGTGAATGTTAGATATATTGTGGTGGGTTACTAAGTTCAGGTTTAGAGTAACCCATTAGATAGCGGGCATTGTGCCAAATACCAGCTTAAGGTCATCAAAAATAAAGGGTAATGTGAAAGAAATTTATTTCGATTTCTAGCGTTTGCTATCACAAACGTTTTCGGCAACTGTGCCTCTTATCTCCTAACACACCATTGATTCGATCTCCAGTCCACGCCATAAGAGTGATGTGCAAAATATCACAAGATGGTTAATTGAGCATGTCTACAAAGTGACCAATGCTGTGTTATAGATTACTTTAGTCCTTACGTATATAACAATCATTCTGGGACGCTGTCTAGACGAATTTTACTGAAATTTGATATGTGGAATTCCTACAAAAATTTATTGAGCTATTCCAATTTTAATTGGACTGTTTGCAGGGGCTCAAGAAACGGATCACTTTCAGTCGAACCATTTGTAGTGGCAAAATTAAACAAAAGAATACAAAAAAAATGTCGACGTGTCATAAATGCACAATAAATTTTCACATATTTATCGAAATGATAAAGCCTCCGTAGTTTAGTTGGAAAGACCTGGTTTCGAATCCGGTCTATGACGCGAAGGATCAGTCCATGCAAAAATTCCGTGTATGAAGAACTTCATCGGGGGCTTTTCAATCGAAGGCGAGTTAGTCTTAAGCGGAAGTGGATGATTTTTATTCCCGGAAACTCAGATTTTGTCTCTCAAAACAGGTAAACCTGCCTATGAACACACCTTTACAGACAGAATACTATGGACAAGAAAGGCAACAGGAAACTACCTTGTTCTACAATAATTTCCTGGTAAGGAACTTATTGTAGAACAAGGTATCCCAACCAACCACTAGGTTAAGGGAAAACATACACATACATCGAAAGTGTCATTATCGTCCGATAGAGGTCTCTGAATAACGCGTATCATGATAGTGCTCGTGAAAATAACAGAAATATCGACAATGGAAAGAAAGTATGCTAAGCCTAATAATGTAATACGTATATGGGTAGTGATTTCGTTGTCAAACCAATTCTACGTACAAGACGGCATAATAAACTCGTCTTTGTTTTCATTATTATTATTTTGCTGCTTATATCAGCTAAACGATTTAAACTAATAATGATATTTTTTCGCTATAAGTGGACTGATTTTATTGACAAAAAATTTCGACTGATAATAATAATAATTTACACTGGCGTGACGAATTTTAATGAAATTTGGTATTCAGGTTCATTTATTAAGATTTTATTGTTTCGCCTTGACTATTCAATAAAATCCGTCGAATAACAGGGGTGTTATATGCGTACGTACGGGAAAGACAATTTTACATATTTTAATTAGTGCTTACACACTTTACGAAACGTAATAAAAAATTTTACGAAACATACCGTTCTAGACGATTTTTGAACCCTTTTCTAAAGTGTTTTCATGTTAAATTAACTTTCAAAAAATGTACATCCAATATTTAAAAAAAAAAAATCTTGAGAACCACAGTGAAAGAATGTTGCAAACTGATTTTTTTAGTCGAAAAAAAAAAAAGTCAAATTAAGTTAGCGGAGTGTGTTTTTTGTAAACATGAAACCGGTAGTTGATTTCCGCTACACTGTTCACAGCACCCCCCCCCCAACACGAAGTAAAGAGACTTTCTATGCAGGAAGTATTCTGATTTCCCTTACAAGCGCGTCCTTTTTAGAAAACACGCAGGACGAGAACTACAAAAGACGAGAAGAGAATGAAGAAGGATTAAAGTCAACAGCTTACCTTGTTGGCGTCAGAAAGAAAACCGGATTACAAAAAAAAAAAAAAAAAAAATCAATCTTTCTCAAGATACCTAAGAAAGAAGTTCTTGATACTACAATGGTGTAAACGAGACGCTTATTCTACAACAGTTTAGGATAAATCCTAAACTGCTGTAGAATAAACAGAACTGGAAATTATGAAATAAGCAACCAACTTTCCTTCTTGTCTGCTTGACAGAACCTCGTTGAGACGTGGAAAATGGGAACTCCGTAATGTTGAAGAGAAGGGATACCCAAGTTATTATTTGAGCTGTTGTGGTACAGATTATTATTATGAATTCGTTAACAGTAGGCCATGAAAATTCCTTATGTCGTGTTTCAGTTTTATGGCAAGATCAGATAAATTACAGCTAAATAAAACGTACTCTTTAGTATTCTCTCGGATCATTTGCAAACTCGTTTTATTGAAGAAATTATTGGTATCTCTTAGAAAAGATAACCCACCCGCACTTAATCATACGATGTATCGCAGACGACGTCAATTCCAGGCGGCAAGAAAATAGCAAACAGATTTTAATTGTGTGTGTGCTTATTTGGGGGGGGGGCGATGTTCGTTTCACCGCAATAATTGGCTAACAGTGCAAATTGCCAAGCCAGAGAACACGGCTTGATGATGTAAGATGGAGAGTTGCAGGAATCGGACTAACAGGAGGGAAAAAATGAATTGAACATGCTCGGAGCATGATGAAAACGTAAGAGTGGAGTAAGTTCATACACTTTATGTTGGATTCCGTCCTTTAATTATTCTGTCCCTAGATAATTGATTTGATGACATTCCCACAATTTCAATAATTAATGAGTGTATATTATAATTACCAAAATGCTTAAAAGAGTATGCAAACATTTCAAATCAAACAGATTTTAGATTTTATTCTTTTTTTTGCCGTTGTGTGTGAAATCCTCTAAATCGTTTTTATTCCCCAAATGGCAGAGTTCGTTTAGTTCTAACTTCTGAAAACCTGCATCCTTAGCTATCACAAACAGTTGAGCTCATAACTGCCGATGACTTTGAAGGCATTGGGAGTGAAAGAACGACACATAACCACCGCCATCTTGTGATCCTAAACTCTAACTAGCATTGGTTCAGAAAACAATGTGGTTTCTACAGCCAATTTTTATAGGTTATGGGATTAAAACCGGAGTTTCCTGGAGGGAAAACTACTTCCTTCCCCTTAGATCGACCAACTCAGAACTGGCTGGGAAAAAAGGCTTAGAAAAAATTTTTTTTTCAGAAAAAAAATTTAGTACATAGCGGTCATTCTTCTGGCGGTTTAGCATTATCGAACCAGAAGTGTTGCCACAAGGCTACATTGCAAGCTTCATAATTTAATACACCTAAATGAAAACGAGATTACTTAGTTGAACATCACTGCGAGCGTGACTATTTAACAAAGTTCTATCCTGGCCAAATAAATTTCTTCAAGAAGTGACTTAGGATGGGTACTTACGTAAAATGTACGCCACAATTTTCAGTGACACAGTGCAATACATAGTGTGTTGAATGTACAGTATGTTAAAATATTTCACATTGATATGTTAAAGCATTATATTAAAGAAAGGTGCTAGAAATTACGACGCATTGATTTAGGGCATTGTTTTCCAAAACTGACTGTTGCGTGTCTTTCATCATAAAAAGTTTGATGGCGGCTGAATTAAATCGTAATTAAGATCATTCTTTAATGATGTCGTGATTTTGGGGGGGGGGGGGTGAAAGGAGAACGAAACATCTAAAAAAATGTCATTCCCTAATGAATGAGAGAGAGAGAGAGAGAGAGAGAAGGTTAGCGTGTACCATTATTTCATTTTTAATTTTGAACCCTCTTTGACATCGAGAAGGAACGTGCGAAGCTATAAAGGATACTTTATCTCAAAGAGGAAAGGAAATTAAAGGCAATCTCTTTCCCCCCCCCCACCTCAAATAGAAAATAAAACAAAACATGGATGTCAATTAAATATAGTCCATAAACGTAACAGTTGAGTCATTTACTTACTTTGACATTTTTGGGATTCAATCCTCCGGCATGTCGTTCCAAATATTGGCTGAGGTCTGTGTGCTACAATAAAAAATAAAAAATAAAAAAAATAAGTCAGAATATAAGCTTTTTGTTTTGTTCTACATTTTGCATTAAGTTTTGTTGTTTATAAAGCACTGAGTGTGCTCTTTTGGGGCCTATCCGTAATGAAATGTATAAACTCAGCCTCAAATGTAATTGCGAAGGAAACGTTATTATTTAGGACTTATTATTATGCTAACAGGACGATGATATCGCTCTTTAAACAACACATGATTCTAAAAACAATACTTATATTGCTTGTATTCGTCATGGTCAGAGATAGCTATACAATGAAAACAGACGAGAACTTTTGTCTGCCTTTTGTTTGATTTCTTTCACCGATGCTCCAAACGACATTTAACACATAAAAAGAGGTAGCGTTCCTTTCTAAGCGATGTCTCTGAGCAGGTCAACGACCACTCAGTTGCTAGGAGATATAGGGACAAAAGAAACCAAGTAGGAGTCAATAATTCTGCGGCTCTCACTGGCCATAATGGCGTCTCTTTAAATGTATGTTATCGACAGTAAAGAGCCTAGAGGAAAATGCATTTTAAAGCTACATCCAAGTTGCCTAGACATTTACAAATCACTGGTAGAAAACTAAATTAATAAATTTCGCTAGTGACTCCTTGAATAGCCATGCTAGACTTCGATCAGACTAAAGGTTATTTACATACGCAAAATTGAGAAAGTATTCTGTTGCGTATATCTAAAATTTTATGAATTGTCTGAAGTTAAGATTAACCACAATCAAATGACATTTATCATTTATATTTATCATGCATATGCTTACGAAAAGTTTAATGAATATTAAAATATAGCAATTAAAATTACAATGCTAATATAATATTAAAAAAAAAAAAAAACTTACGACATATTCAAAGACGAACGTTAGAGTTTCCCTGGTATGGATGATATCATGGAGGGTGACAATATTGGCATGCTTCAAACCTCGTAAAAGGGAAGCTAAAACAAATAGACAAAGATATCGTGTTTTGTATTTGTAAAATAACGACAGCTTTATTTTGAAATATTTTTGTTGGAGTGCCATTTAGTAAACATAAAAGAAATCAAGCGATGATTCAATAAAAACAAAAAATTGCAGTCGTCAATTTTAACTAACCTTCTCTGATGGCAGTAAAAGGTGTACCTTCTTCTGGCTGCAGTCGGATTTCCTTTAAAGCCACAATTTTGTTCGTGACTCTGATAAAAATAAAATAAAAATAATATATAACGTAATCCATTTATAATTTTTACATTATATTATAGGAAAATATATGACTGCCTTAAACCTAAATTTATTATTAAAATATCTAAAATATTATTAAATATTTATTATCTAAATTGCCCTAATAATAATAATAGAGTTCAGTTATTAAATGTCTTAACACTATCCGCTATTTCAAAAATTAAATTCAAACGCTTAATAAGCAAAATTTATACAAACACAAGTTTATCTTACCTATTTATGTGTCTTTGGACTTCCGCCAGGTAGATAAAAGGTTAATCGAGCTAATATAATTTGGGACATGAACTTTACATCGTTATTATGACAAATTCAATTCGCGTGTCTCTGCTTACTTTTGTTGCTATGGCAGTTCATTCGTTAAGCGCAATTAGTGAGATATGTCGTCTGCTTCTCAGCTTATAATGTAGTTTGAGAAGTTTGTCACTGCGAGCGCTGAAGTAAATCAAATCTAATTTCATATTTCTTTACGAGAGACAAGTAGTTTGCTTTCGTGTTAAAGCGTTGGTAATTCTTGATGATTCTTTTGCATGTTGAATGTTTGGAAAGTTTTCGGACACTTATAAAGATAACCATTTATCCCACATAATAGCAGGAAATAACATTGCGTACATTTGCATATTTTCCTCGCCAGACGAACTTGTAGTTCCTTGTAATTTCCCACCAGAGGGATTTCTAATCCAAGAAATCTCGTATATAGAAATCTCAACGTCTGCAAAGATTAGAAACAGGAAAGATTTTCGATTGGGAGTTGTCGAGCGTTAATTTGTTGAAAATAACGTTTGACAACAAGAAAAGCTAATGCTGGAACATATGTCTAGATGCAAACAGTGACATAAAGCAACGATGACACATAGTCTTTGCCTTATATTATCTACACTCTTATTATAACCTCGCCTAAGTTCGACTCTCTGAATCCCGGGGTCATTATATTCCCATTTAGCTCGTGAGATACGATTCCAAGAGCTACTTAGTGCAATACACCGGGGACTCGGCCATTTTGCTTGCCATTAACTTCCGCTACATAGATAAGAGGGTTAATCAAGAGCTCGTGACCAATTTGCCGCTGTTGCTGAAGGAAGTGCGTGATAATTAATAATATGCAAATATTTAATGACGGATTATACACGAAGGATCTTAAGTGGGAGAGGAGGTAGAATCCTCGGTAATCCTGCTTGCCGCTATATCGGAGGCAAATTACCGTCAGAACGTCTTGGCGAATTAAACCCCCATCAGGCGTATTATGTTCGCATAATTCTTCCAGCATATCCCCTCTGTTGCGTTTACCTCCCCACGGCAATAAATAAACTACTGAAGGTTTTAAAACTTAGTCCGGCGGCGTCCCCCTTGATTTCTCTTGCGTTGGCTGAATTATGGTGAGACAACGTTAGCGACCTGCGGGTCAAATGGCGCTTTTTTCGGAGTGGAGGTAAGTGAAGAATTGGCTGGTAACCATATGCGGTGCTTTTAGAAGTTCCTTGGTTATTATTATGTGAGGCAATTTTAATGATTTGTGACAATATAAAGGGTTAACAAGGGCTAGTTGCTTCGCTGATGTTTACATATTGAAGGAGGGGGGGGGGGAGCATTACTGGTAAAAGCACTGTTACAGATAATCTAGTATATGAACTGCAAAATACGAATTTAAATACATTATATACATGTAATTAGTTTTCCTAAATTTTACAATTATATAAATTAATGATTTATGCGATTAACATATCACTAATTAATAATTAAGTAGTTCTAGTTGGTTGCTACTCTCTCCAGCCAACAGGCTGTGAGTTTCAATTTTTACGGTGTTTTGGAATTTTAAAATCTATCGCGTTTTTTTTTTTTTTTTTTAACAAAGGTAAAGATTGCATTTATTAAACTTAAGGTTCCAAGCTTGGATGACTTTTCTATCCATCGATTCAGTCAGATTCCATGAGTTGCCTTGATTTTGATATAAATATCCTCTACTCTCCTCCCCCAACAACAAAACCCTTGACTTTTTTTGTACAGAATTCTGACAATCGTGGTTTTGTTACATGGACGGTATCTCTTATCTTCATTAATAAAATGAAAAAAAAAAATAATCCAAATGTTTGGAATGAGATATAAAAAGTGCCAAATAAGCAACTAACAAGATTTTCTATTTTCAAATTTGATCTACAGAAAAGAGGACTTTTGAGAGATCAGCAAGACATTTATAAACATGTCAGAATTAAGAAGAATATTGTTGCTATTTTATAAACTCTTTTATATGTAAAAGAGTTTATAAAATATATGTTTCTATTATCCATATCTTTGGGATGTTTACAGTTTATCAAAGTGCAGAGATATCAAGTTAAAACCTGGTTTACGACTATAATGGCCAACTTGTTGTAATATTACAATTATAACCAATTGAGGCATAGATTCAAAGTGATTTTCTATGTAATATGCTGTCACATTTATGAAAAGGAATGCGATATTTACATAAGTGTACTTTTTTCCCTCCTCTTAGGAGTACTTGAGATTCAAGTACGTACTAAGCTGAAAATGAATTTCATAAAAATATTTTAGCAATACCATTATTCTATTTGATGTTCAATGAGCATGTATTTAGTAACTAGATTTCGGTGTTATCATCGGAGTAATATCAATGATATTTCTTTTACCTGATAAAAATATTTCTCATTGAATACACTGATGGAGGTAGGCTCTTAAATTTTAATTAAGTCAGGCTCAAGTCCCATATGCACTCGAGATTTCCTAAAGCGTCCATAAGTAACGTCTTAAGTGCTTGTATATTTTTACTTCCTTAAATCGGATTTAATAATACAACAAAACTTGACGCCCTCTTACGTCAGTTTTGCAAAAATAACTTATGCGCACTTAAAGAGAAGAGAGCGCCTTTTAAAGTAGTGTTTTATTACTAACAAACTTTAAATTTAAATCCACAGGGAAGAAGTTTATTTGATCATGCATAAACCACAATAGATAGAAAATGTGATTACCTCTAGTGTATGATATTCCCCACAGATAGTTATCCGAAGAAATAAAAGTGTCGGCATGCATGCTTTCACTACATCGCTTTAATGCACACAGAACGAACATTATAATTCACTCAACTAAAATAATCTTTCAGAACTCTGATTCATAAAATATTTCGTCGCTTCAATCTTCTGCTAAATCGAATTGTGACAGATATCACGTATCACATAAATTCTAAATCCAGTTTACGCCGCGGCCATAATTGTTTGTGTGCCAACACTAGCGCCATCTTCTAAAATCACTAAATATTCTTTTGAGAATAATAACAAGTAATCGAAAAATAAGAATAATTCTACATATGCGTGGAAAAGCAAGAAGATACGAAAATGGGAATAAAATTCAAATATGCAGGTTTTAAATAACCAAAAAAAAAAAAAAAAAAAATCTTAAGCTTAAGTATTAAACCGTTTTTTCTGTTGCTTAACATTTATCTTAAATTTTAAGCAATAAACAAAAAAATCAATCAAAATAGTATAAATACACGTAATTCTTAATTATAAGCGCCTCCGTAGCGCAATTGGAAGAACGACGGTACATTGCACCCTTCGATTGGAATAGGCCTAAGTTCGATTCTCGTCGCGACGGGAGGGATCTTTATCTGGTCGATTTTAATCGATGGTGAGTTAGCCGATCTCATACGGAGGTAGCAGGGTTTTTTCTCCCGGCAACTCAGGTTTTTCATCCCGCATACATACAAATCGGCCCTTCAGAACACACGCAATTTACAGACAAAAATTACTAGTTGTGGTGGTGTTGGAGGTGGGCGGTAGATGGCGTTGATTCGTAGTAGAGGTAAGGTGTAGAGACAGTTGAAGATGTCCTCCCGCGATGAGTCTTCGGACTCCTTGGAGGTATCAGGAATAATAATAATAATAATAATAATAATAATAATAATAATAATAATTATAATACGCTTTACGTAGTAGTCTGGGTAATTATGATATAAAATATTATGCTATAAATAGTACTAGAGATAAAAATCTCCTTGCATTTTTAAAAGTTCCAGTCATAAGCCTATTACTTTGAGTACACCGGATTCTGCATGTATGCATTTTTATTGTAATTGCCTTTTGAAGATCAACTACTTGTCCAAAAAAAAGCTTTTAATTTACGGGTCTTTTATGCTGACAATGAATACTTATCTCTCAGCCAGTTTAAAAGGTGTATAAACATCGAGAAATATATCATGTGGTTTTACTACTTTTTAAATATTCCAAAATACTGGAAACATGGACCTTTTCACCACGTAAGGAATTTTCCTATTATTAATATTGCAATTATTAATCTTAATTATCGTAATATTAAAAAGGGTAGCGAAATTAGGTATTTTCATGTTGTTATGTATGTGAAATTTTGAAAGAATTAAATACACGTAAAATATTTTTTTAAAATATTTAAAAATATAAAGGTATTGGTACCCGTGTAGCCTGGTTAGGTTAGGTCACTATGGAAACAAACAAATGATGTTTGTTTCCATAGTGAGAGGCTGCCCAAGGAAAGACCACCATGGATCTTTCTGCAGTAGGGTTTCTCTGGTGGGTGACTGGAGAAACTTCTTATGAGCCTGTCGTCAGCCATTCCCCAGTTAAAAGATATTTGGCAAGTTTGTGTTTCTCCCGGAAACTCTGGTTTTTGACCCTACATCTCAACAAATCCACCGCAATAATCAAACTGCAGATTATAATACAAATGTTATGGTTGGGCCACTAGATGGCGGCGCTTGTCGATTTCACTCTCTATCCAAAAAACTTTAATTCATTGATAGCTTGGTTTCACTATCAGTGATGGCTGAAGGATGGAGTCCGACTGCGCACCTGTCTTTAAAAGTTATTTAGGACTAAAGGAGCTCCGCCTACCTCTCTCTTTAGAAGAGAGGTAGGCGGAGAGGTAGGATATTTTTTAGAAAGAATGAAAAAAATCACAAAGTGAGAAACTGAGATGAGTGAGAATATATACAAGCCATTCTATAGGCAGGATGATGAATCTCTTTACAGGGATATAAAGATATTTGTTTGTTATAATAAACCCAATCTTCCAGTCTGAAGAGTTTCGAGGATTTAAATGTTTTTGAAATTCTCCACAAGCAATTCTGCTAAAGTAAACTTTATTAAAACTACAGTGGCTTTTTAGCTTTTCAAACCTATTGTATTTTTTTCCTCCATGATTTTAGGCCTGCTATCTTCTGTTGATTAAAAAACGCGAAAGAATAAGGAATAAAAAAGAAACGATAATTTACTGCAATTAAAAAAACGTGAATTATGGGCCTTCCCCCTCTTTTATTTCACTTTCATATTTAAGCAGCAATGTCGAATACAATTATAAATAAAATGAATAAATTCTGAAATGCTAAGGGAAAATAGACGGAGCTCTTTTAGGTAGAGACAGTCCATCTCTGCCCTTATCTTCCCTAACAAGGTGAATTCATGGCTAGCGATGATTCTGAAGTCTTTCAGACGATAGTTTAAACTAGTGATTATAAACACAAACTTATATTATTGTCTGCAATAGTTTGAGTTGTATTGTCGATTTTTCTGAACTATGGGCATAAACACTAGTGTCAGACAGAGAAAAACCCATTACTTGCTTATATTACAGACGATAGCAATAGAAATTAGCAGTATATACACGAAACATATCTGAAATAGCATGAAAAAGTCCTTATGTTGTAGGACAAAAAAAAAAGATTGCCTAAAAGGGAACGGATTATATGATAAAATGGCTCCTCGAATGTTCCCTGAACAAAATTCAGCATGGAATTGTCATGAACCATTTCGTTTTTAAATGAAAAGTTTAGATAAATGCATACGTAATCTGTTTTTGTAAGCTATTGAAATTTGGAGCCATTCTTTAGCAATAAGCAATATAAAATTCCATTTATATTTGGGAGTTTAAGCAAACGATTAATATTACTAATATTATTAAATCACTTTCTTTGCAAAATTTTAAGAATATTAAAAACATCTTATCAAAAACTAAATCAAATATTAATCCTCAGCAGCGCGAATGTGCAATATTAAATAAAATTCGTGAGAATCTCGAAGCGCCCTCATGCGGTTTAAACTAAAATCTATTAGACAGAAGACAAGAAACATCATTCAATGACATTTTTCAAGAGTGCAAAAGAGACAAGCGATAAATTTTTATTTCTTCATCCACCAAAACGTATGAATTGTACAAATACATAACAAAATCGTTAATCATAAAAAAAAGTATTTGCAGAAATGCGTTCTTCAGGACAGGAACGATAAACAGTAACATAAAAAATAACTTTGCTCTTTCCGTTTATAAATAGAATGGATAACTTCAATGAAAGCAGTTTATGTGTTAAGATTTATTTACTGCATCCAAACGCTTAAGATTTTTCTGTCAAAACATTTCGGAAAAATTGTAGTAGGCAGTTTTTTATGTGAAGAATAACTATTACTGGTATTGTTTTACACTTTTATTTTTTACACATTTTTTTGTTCTGACAAAACGGCGTTAGGTGCAATTGAGAGACCTATCCATCACTCACAAACTACGCAAATATATTTATCAATAAAGCACTGTTTGGAAAATTTTCAAATGAATATATTAGTTTAATAATTTTTGTTGTTGTTTGGAAGAAAAACAGTGAAATATCTAAATGCTTTTTTATTGTTTTATTCCTTTTTTTTTGTTTTTTACAACTTTTAGGTTTCTTCATATTTTATCTAAATATTCACTTGTTATTTTATTGGGTGTTTATATAAAAAAAACTTTCTGGGTTCGGGGATATGTATCTCTGGGCATAAATCATAAAGTTCACTAGAGATCTAACCTATGATGGTCTTTCTATTGACAAGCGAGTTTTATCGTATCAAAAACGTTGCTACAAACTGCATAGGCACCCTATCTTTGATTTGTTGTTGTGTTATTCATGTTATAGCTGTTCTATTGTAAATAATAATTACTACTATGTTATCGTTATCAGAACCTTATTGGTAAAAATTCATCTCTTAGAACTTCCGTTAAAAAAATTAATTTTTTAAAATTTAATTTTAAATGAAGTAGTTTTTAATTTTACCATAAATGTCCGAGTTTAAAACAGGGAAACATATTTGAAACAAATCAGAACAATAAAGAAATATTACAGTTTTGTAACTAGAACGAATTCTCATTCTAACTGGTGTACAGGGTTTTTTCTCCCGGAAACTCGGGTTTTTCATCCCGCATACAGACAATACAGACATACGGCCCTTCAGAACACACGGAATTTACAGACAAAAAACACTAGCTGTGGTTGAGGTGGTGGGTGGGCAGTAGATGGCGCTGATGGAGGTGATTGGTAGTAGAGATTCGGTGTAGTGGTGGAAACAGAGAGTTGTACATAGATGTCCTCCCACGATGAGTCTTCGGACTCCTTGGAGGTGTCACGAATAATAATAATAATAATAATAACTAAAGCTTAGGAGAGAATAGAATTCACTAAGCTACCGATTGTCTTATAGCATTAAAGTAACCATTTTTTAAAACGAACTAGTGACTTAAAATTCTATAAATGTAAAGTATTTGTTTTGTGTATAGATATAAGAAGTTAATATTAATAGCGTTTATGTAAATAAAATCAGGTTTGTCAATTAAAGTCAAGAATCACATGGTGATCACGTGATTCTTGTTCTCAATTAGTGCATTGTATCGGATGGCAGGAGATGAAGCGCATCCTGGTGTGAAGCTACCGTACTACTTATCAAATGCCTAAAATGGTTTGAAAAACAAGTTCTATATGAAAGAACTATAATCATTAAATAAAAAAAAAAAACAGCAAAAGGTTATAAATGTGACTCAATTCAAATCACCGTTTTAATCGTGTCATAATTTTTCAGAATAATTCCATCATTCGTCAGATTGTCTGTGAGCTTCTAAAAGCTTTATCCTTCTCCATTTCCTCCCCCCCCGACTAACTCCCGCATTCTTCCACTTTTCTATGCGTAAGACATCACCGAACTTGGCGGCAAACAAGAGCTAGCAAACAGTTTTAAGTGTTGGCTACGTCAAGCGTGTTTCTTTGGTGTAATGACGTTTTATACTTGTCCGAGGAGATGTTAGCAATCCACTGTACAGTGACCGACGATAAATCAAATAGGACTCGGTAGCAAAGAATCTGTAAGCTCTCCTTAATCCTCCCTTTCAGGTCCTCGGGTTTATTGCCTTCCTAGGGGCGATCGGAGAATTAAATTCACTGTAATCCACCTTCGTACAGGATTAGCTTGTTTGAAATATGAGTGCCGTGTTGCCTGTCATGCCAGTATTGGGAAAGTAAATAAATCTTTCGTGTGTTTGTATGCTGAAAATATAGAGTAAAATAAATGAAGTATGTTCCTTCCCCCCCTATCCCCCTCTTTCTCCGTGTCATCTAAGTACTTAGGTCGCTACTCGTTAACGAATCATCAATCTGACAGCTTGTCGTACTCAAGGAGAGTGCAAGTCCAACCACACCCTAATGCTATTCATCTGATTAACCAAATGGGATCTGTCTGTTTAACAACTCAGTAAACAGGAAGGATTTAAGAATGAAAATAGTTCACCTCATAATATTCAATGAGTAACGCATTTGACATCTGTAGAATAAATATCTTAGAGCCTCTGTGGCTCAGGCTCTGGTCTCTTTCGACTAAAGGTGAGTTAGCCGGTCTCATACGAAGGTAGACGGTTTTTTTTTTTTTTTCATCCGGAAACTCGATTTTTCGTTCCCGTGAACACACGCATCTCTAAACATAGGACACTCCCGGAGGTAGGGCCAACCACCTTATCCTCGAAGCGTTCGCTGTTGCGAAGTCTGCAGCTAAAAAGCCTTAAAGACTCGTTGAAAGCTTAAGACAAGACAAGAATGAACATCTTAATCAAAGTGTTTGCAATGAAGCAATATTACATACCTTAAAATGCGTGACAGAAGTGCTAATGGAATTCGAAAAAGAAAAATATCTGTATATTATATTATATATTATAAGCCCCTTAAAATAAAATAATAAAATAGAAAAGAAACAAGATGGTTCGACTAATTACAAAATAAAATAAAATTTCTTTCATGTCGGTTTATTTTCAAATTTACTATAATTTAATTTATTTAAAAAAATAAAAGGTGTTGTTATGTATTTACATTTTCTCAAGAAATATTTTAATATTTTAGCAAAATTTTGAAAGAGCTAAAAATTTATTATATATTTAAAATTTATTTTATTAAGTATAACTTAAAAATTACAACTTCCTCTTCAATCATCGCAATCCTGATTTAAATCTTATCGTAAGCTTGGATGCTTGTCTTTAGTTGGATTGACGGCCGAAGCAACTCAAGCTATGAGGCCAGTGGATTTTGTTTGTTAATTGCGTGTGTTCTGATGGCCAATTGATCTGTTTTGAGAACAGAAAAAATCAAGTTTCGGAAGGAAAAATCTTGCCACCCCCGTGTGAGACCGATAACCCCCCTTTATTAGAAATGCCTCCATAAATTTGTTTATTTATTTGATAAAGGTTCTTCGCGTCATGCACGGGATTCGAATCCAGTTTTTTTCCAAAGAAAAGGTATTGTCGAAACTAATTGAGCTGCGGAGGTTCTAAGCGGGAAATGAATTGCATCACTCGTTGTGAGACCACCACCACGATGGAAAGTCTGCAGTGGCTTGAAAAATTTTCATTTTTGATTTCTAGGGTTTCCAGATTATTTAAAATGATAAATAAAAAAACATCTTATTCCAAAACATGCTACAGATACTAAAATTTTACATTTTGTGGGTTGGAGTCATCTAAAAAAAATAACAAAACAAATGGAAACCAACATAAGTCAATTAAGCAGGTACTCATATGTTTTAAAAGACTATGTTTATCCCAGATTATTTGGAGGCAAAATAGCAGTCCGTTTAAGAAATGAGTGATCTTCTTCAATTCATCCTTCTTTTAGTATGGGTGGAGTCCTCTGATTAGGGGTCACTCCTTTGCTACATTGCCTAAGGGCAAGTATTTATGTCTGTTAATCTGTGTTCATAGGGCCTGTTTTGAGGGGCGAAAAACCCGAGTTTGCACTCACAAAATACACAACTGTCAAACATTTACTAACAACGCCTTGACTACGGTTCGACAAATTGTATTACAAAATAAAATAAAGATTTCTTATATATATTTTTAATATTTTATTTTATATATTTTATTTCCTTATAGTCCTTATAAGGACTGGCTTAAAGGGGCGAAGCAAGAATGCTTTTCATCTTCCCCGTTATCTGTAGAGGACGGTGTAGGGATAAGGTGTTATGAGCTATTAAAGCTCTGATCATGGCAGGAGGGTAACAGCAATAGCCGAGCCTCACTGAGAACTTCATTGGCTACAGCATTGCCATCCATTACCCTCCAAGGGTATTGGATTGAATGAATCAATCCTTCCACCATATCTATTTTATTTCCGTTTCCTAATCTATTCTAATGTAATTTATTTATTTTTTTTTTTTAAATAAAAGGTGTTGTTATGTATTTATATTTTTTTAAGAAATATTTTAATAATTTAGCAAAATTTTGAAAAATTTTTAAATCTATTATAAATATAAAATTTATTTTATTAAGTATAACTTAAAAATTACAATAATTACAATTTAAGTGCAAAGTTTTTTCATACTTGAATGTTAGTATTTGAAGAATGAATAAAACCCATGTTACGTAATGCCATATGATATTCATTCGGTATTTGGCCAGTTTGTGTAATATTTTCAAAGAAATCATATATTATATCAAGTTATATCATATTATACAATAATGTTCGGTTTCTATTATTTTATTTTAATTACCAACGTTTATTTTCAAACTTTTCATTTAAATGTGTAGATACATTAAAAACAAGACAAAAACTGCCAAAGAAATTATGTACACTCTCGTAGTTTTATTTTTAATTTTATTAAAGATAAATTGATGCTCGTCCGTAATTACTGTAATTAAAGTCATTCTATACTTACTCACTAAATCCCTTGTATACCGTAGCATAGGATCCTTCTCCCAGCTGTTCTAACTTGATATACGACTCGGACCTACCAAATCCAAGAGTGCCCTGTAAGAAACAAACATAAAATGGATATAGGAAAGAGTTTTACGATAATAATCCAAAGATTTCTGACTGAAAATATAGCTACATAACCACTGCGTGAATACAGAAATTGGCATTCACAACGAAAAAAACAAAAACGTATTTATAACTAGAATATTTCTTGTTGTTTTCTAACTCTCGAACCCAATATCATGAATAAAGGCTGCTCATTGCGTTATACAATGATGATTTTAACACATCTCACGATCTCTTTTGTTATTGAAGTCGATGTAGTAAAACCTTTTACGAGTCTCTTTTATAGCTTGTTCTTTCAACCTTGTCCTAATATCGCTAAGCCTTTCATCTTCTGTCTTTTTTCTGCCATCAACAAAAAATAAAAACTCCTAACGCTCTTCAACTCTCATAAAGAACATGTTTCTCTGTAGAATGCGCCTAATTTTTGTTAATAACAAGATCTGCCCCTTTTTTAATGGTCTTAGACGCTCTTCTCAAATGCTAGATCTCAAAGAGAAGACAATCTTCCAAAACTAAGATATCTTGTGGGCAATGAAATAAAAAAAAAAAGTTATATGAAAGCTACTTCATTTTTATTCTTTTAAAATCTAGCCGTGCCTCAATTTTATCGTGGGTGTGTTGCTTTTTTTTTTTTTTTCCACTTGCGTCTTATTTCTCTTTCTACTCCTCGCCATACATCTAGAATGGCCACCGTGTGCCCAAGTAAGCGTAGCAAAGGTATCGCCACAGATACAGATACTAAAATATCTTGTTATTGCACTCCGGGGTGAAGAAGAAAATCAGGAAGACGTATGAAAGACGGCCGTAATCTCGTCTGAGGCAATAACACAAAACTTGGCACACAACGGAACTGTAAAGCTTGCTTTCAACACCTTAATGACCCTATCAGTCTTTGATCTTAACACCTCCTGGACCTTAGATCCCTTGGTTATATCATGGCCAGCTTAATAAAGCCCAGTGGAGGTTTTTGTTGTCGTTGCAAAACAGAATGATTATTTCATTTTTTTTAAAAAATCAGTTGATAAATTATATATTTTTATTTACTGTTGTGATGAACTTTTGCCCATGCGCAGTTCTTGTTTTCATAATATTCTCATTACATTGTCTCGTGCTTGTAAGAATGACGTAATAATCACCAACCTTTACGAGAAATTCACGCGTAAAATTAACTAAAATATTAAAATGTAATCATGAAAACAAACGTCTGCAAATAATAAACTGAGGGATAAAGTTTGAAAAGATAATGACACTACGTAGAAATCAATCTAATGGGGCGGGGGGGGTTAGAAGGCTTAGTTGCTAGTTGCTTCTGTATTCAATTCACGACCGAAGACGCCTCATACGCATTCAAACCGCGTGTATTTACGCGGGAAAGGATGAAACCTGAAGTGAATTGAAAAGACGAATGTAATTTGCCTGGGATGTAAAGGCTGCACGCGCCTGTATTACAAATAGTATTTTGTAGCGTAAGAGAGGAAAAAAAAAAAAAAGAACGATGGATGGAGGTTAGTGCCACTGCAGTCTACTAACAAATAACATGCACTCAGATATCGTAGATTATTATTTTGTACTACTTCAAGTTCACATCAATGTACTCCGTGTCAAAAAAAAAAAAAAAAAAAAAATTCGCGTGTTGAAACTATCCTGTTCAACTGGTTGGATCTGTTTTATTTCTGCGGTAGCATCCAGAGAACACGGGGCGTCTGTTATTCAAAAGAGTTGTCTTACCAAAATGGCAAGATCACGTGACACCTTTTCGCGTTACTATGGTAACTCAGGAGTCTTCTCCCGAGAGACATCTGCTACCTTTTTTTTTTTCCCCTTTTTCTTGTGATCTGTTGTGAAGAAAATGGCTCGTATGTCGTCGGAACTATGTCATTTGACAAACGAACTTTGTAACCGGCTCTGGCCAATGGTGGAAGGTCGTAAATGTCAAAAAAAAAAAAAAAAAAAAAGGAAAAAAAAGTCTCCGAAAGAGAAAAAAAATCGACTATCGTTCTCAGAGTGAGTACAACGTTAGGTTTCTTCTTGAGCCCGAGGCTATACTCAACTGGGTAAGCTTCCAATGGTAAATAGCCACGCCAAATTGGTTCCTCTCGACTGAACGTAATAAAAACGAAGCCGATAAAGTAAAATGGACCTTTTGCTTTTCCTTCTTGCTCGCTTATTGACTGTGATTTGCTGGCCACTTTGATCGGATTTCCAACCATGTGTGTGTGTGTCTACGGGCCTAAAGGAAAAAAAGGTATCAATTAATACGCCAGTTGTTCTCTGGAAATAGCTTTGAAAAATTACCTTTTTTTCTTCACGTGTTATTGCATCAGCGTCGAAAATATTGATTCCCGAAAAGCTTTGTTAGTGGAGAACAGTCACATGTTTTTAATCATTCATCTATTTCCACTGCGATAAATATATATAAGACGAAATACCTTCTATTTAGGCTTATTATTTTATTTTTTAATTAACACCAAAAATCAAGAATAGTTGTTTTGGTTTCATCAGATCAAAAAAACAAGAAAAACTAAATTTATTTATTTATTATCCACACCAAACTCTCACACACACTAGATTACGGGGGGGGGGGGATGAGAACAGTAAAAGAACAGAGACAAATGAAAGAAGAAGGCGAGATATATAAAAGACGAAATATTTGGTGTTGATAAGTTGGGATCTGAACTACGTATGGATGTTGACCATCGGCGTATCTTATTCTTAGATGTTTACAGGCAAGCAGAGGAATGGTAGTGGCAAGTTTGATAGAACAGTGCTCACGAACGTACCTCTAAAAAAGGGATTGAGGGAGTGTGTACGAGAGGATGGATCTCAGTTAAGCAGATTTGGGATGGATGTACCACCCCAGAATTGGGAGAACGGACGGAATTCTAACATTTGGTGGTTTTGGAATTTATCAAGTATTCGTAGTGGCGCACTGAATAAGTAATGTTTTGGAGGCTGTGGATGTGATATTCCTGAGCCTAAATAGGCTAGATATGAGAACTGACCCAAGAAGAGAGAATTGATTTTGACTGAAAATTGGAATATTCTGAAACTAAGGGAGTGCGATCTTACTTCAGAAAACTAAGACAGGACTGTGTGTTTTTCCCACCATTGAATCTCAGTCGATGTTTCCTTTAACCCCCACCCATTAGAATGGCAAGGAAATCAGCGTATAACACCTTGGTTTAGGGTGATGTAGAAGCCTTAATTTGAGTACTGCAGAGTTTCTCGAATGAAAAGCGAGTACTCTCATTGGAAAAAACTACGAATAGGATTTGTGGTTAGCGAGAGATCATTGCTTTATAGGAAGAAGAGTGTGGATAAAGCACAAAGCCACGGGGTTCTCCGTCCTTGACATAGAAATCTGATGAAATGATCCACCATGAATGAACAAGAGAGGAAACTGCTAACCTAATCTCAAAAAGCTGGGGAGAGGGAGACTATAAGATAAGTATTTTGGGCAAAAAGTCTTACCTAGGGTGACCACCCAGCAAAAATATTTAGTACCAACTTATACAGGAAAAAGGTATACTAAATCTGAAGTAAAAGTACTAAATTTTTATTTGCTTTCGTTTCACTCTATTTAGGGCATTTTTACGATATTACTACCTCATTATCGTAGATGAACTCAACGTAAAACCTCTAAATTAACACATGTATGACAAAAATGAAAAGAAAAAAAAAAGTCAAACTCATCTCAATGCAGTCATCTATGAGTCCAAGAGCTGCAGTTGTCAATCATCATGACAGAAGTCCCAGTGTAAATCTAGCAAATTTAACATATAATTTTTAAGCGTTTTAAATAATGTAACATTAAATTTTCAGTTATTTATTATGCTATTTACATATACAGAGGTTCCCATTCACAAGAAAAACACTGGAAGTATTTATTCATTATTTTTAGCAGAATTTTGCTAAATTAATTAACTCTTCAGAAACAGTAAAATCTGTAGCTGATGAATGTTTCAATTTTTCTTTTGTCAAAAGGAGTCCATTCATCAAGGGAGTTTGGAGTTGATTTCTTATTTTATTCTTATTTATTATCGCTGCTGATGAATGAGGGAGGCACAGTACAGCTTTAACTAATGTTGTTAAATTGGGAAATATTTGTCCTCCGACAGCATTTTTCATTTCAAAACTTTATTCCAAAATCTCATGAATTCTTGACCTTTTTTTTTTCAAATGCTTCTACAGTCTTCAATAGTTGCCATTCTCTATCCAGTTCTTCATAATGCCCCTAGCTATACGTTTTCTACATCGAAAAACTGACCATTGTTGGCAGGATTTATCTTTTCAATTGAGTCCAAATTACGCGGAAGGAAGAAAGACTAATTATATTGTACTTATTACCATACACAGCAGCGAGTAGTGATACGAAGCCGTCTACAAAACTAATTATTATATGATAGCTTTAAATATTTAAAGGTGTATTGTATATTTTCAAAATTTTAAAAATCATTTAAATAATTTAAAAATATTTTATTAATTTTATATGTAAAATATAATTTGCGTTATTATTTCTAAGAAAATAATTATTTATAATAAATTATACAAATGATATACAACTTTTACACAATCTAGCAAATAATTGAATATAAAAAGAAACTTGATAAAATCACAAAAAAATGAAAAAAAATCCAGAGTTTTTTATTTCGGTTGTTATCTTTGGATTCCAAATACGATAAATGGTAAACTTATGCACCTAAACTTCTTTTATTTTTCATGAGAAAAAGTCAAACTGTATGGTAACAACTCCAATAACACTCAAATACTCGTCATCCGTATATGCTCCATTTAAATGCATTTTAATCTGTATAAAAACATTAATTTAAATGTTTCTTGTGGTTGCAATGCACATAATATATCAAACATACTTGAACATTTTTATTTTTTTTAGAAAGGAAAACGATCTATTTTATGACTATTTTAAGCTTCTACGCTAATTTATCTTTTGAATGGAAGATAAAGTACAATTACAACCAGAAAACAGAACTCGTGAAGATATAAAAGCCCTCTATACTGCCGTTTATTTCGAGTTGAGATTAATAATGATGACGTCACCTGCACGGAAGTTGCTACCACTCCGATATCGCATGACCGCGAGGTAAATTCAGTGGTAGAACACTGATAAAGTCAGTCTACCGTTTCCATCATATGCTCTTGTGTGCCTTTCAGGGTTTTTATTTAAAAATAAGAGATTTGATTGATAAGAATTTACGATACAGAAATAACGATAACACTCGTTTCGGCCATTTGTACCTCCACTCTTTTTTGACACTTCAACTTTGCAGATAAGTGTATGAGTACGCCATCTTCCTTCAGATAAAACAATCCTCAAATGCTTTATTTTTATGTTAGATTCCCCAAGATAGCTACTCTACTGCGGCACTTTTTAATTATTTGTTTAGTAAAAAAAAAGTTCGCCAATAAATTATTTCATTTATTTATAGAGTTCGTTTTCTCTAAAAGATACTTTTGACTACTCAAGAAAATTACCAATGTTATGGCTAATAGATCGATTTTTGTTTTCACTAGACTTATTTCTCTCTCTAGACAACTAGTGGAATAAAAAAAAGCATTCTCAATTTTTTTCATCATTAAATAAGGATAGGTTGCCTAGTATCTGGTTGAATAAGTTCCGTGCTACTCCAGATGTATATATACTCATGAGCCAAAACATCCGTATATGCTCCATTTAAATACATTTTAATCTGTATAAAAACATTAATTTAAATATGTTTCATATGGTTGAAATGTACATTTTAACACCTATTACGACCACCTATCTAATAGAGTGTTAGGCCTCCTTTGGCCAACATAAACGATTGTACTTTTCTTCATATTCACTCCACACTGAACCATGGAAAGTCTCCTAATATATTCTGAGCCAACTAGACGGATTAACGTCTCGAGGTCAGAGAGCCACTATCGTCGATCGGAGGATGATACATTCCATATAATACCACAAACATTCGATGGGATTCAAAACAGGATTATTACGTTTCAGAGGAGTACAAGGAATGCACCTCTCTGCACGTTGCCCGGATTCACTGGGCCACATTGTCACCATTAAAAGCACTAACCTGTTCAAAACAATCCCTCAAGTAACAATTAGTGGTGAAGGTGTTCAGTGGGAATGGGAGACCTTAGTGACGTCCATAAAAACAATTCCCATACTGCCATCAGTAACGCTTCCAGGGAACCGAGCAGAAACAGGCTTCATTGGTACAATGGTCTGGCTCATGAGCGTATGATTCTTATAACTGGAAGTGCTTAGCATAAACCGAAGTGAATTTCCCTACTAAATGGTGTTTAATTATTTACTATTTCTATGGTAGTTCCATTCAGATCTTAAACTCCATGTAGAATCGTTTCTGGTCTGACTACTACATTCTCTTCTAACACGATAATTTATAAGTGAACTTCGACTATACAGGGTAATCAAAATTAAAATATTCCTATTTATGGTCTTGTGGAGAGCCATTTAGTCATTCTACTACCGCAAAACTTTGCAGGAATACATTTTGTGTCTGATATCTGAGAGAGAAAAAAAAAGGAAAAAAAAAGTAGTTCCGAAACTCGCCACCAGGGCGTTGTAAACACTAAATGCATGGAATGTGCATATCACACAACTCAGCACGTACGAGGAGAGTTTGCTCTCCCGAAGGCTGTGCTACCTGAACAATTGCAATGCCGTTGAACTCCGCGAATTTCGTCGCTTGAACAAATGTCAATGAGGTCCACCCTCTTCGTGTGCTCTGCGAGAATGATTAGTCATTTTAAATAAATGGGATTATTTGGAGATTGACCTGGCAGAGATTGCAAACCAGTTCACAACAAGTGAACGAAGTTGCTACTGCTATTGTGGAGCAGGCAATGAATGACAGCGTTGGTTACTGCAATGCACGTGCTGTATCAAGACACATGGATGTGCATTACACAACTGGCTGGAAAAGTCTACGGAAGATTCTGCATTTGCACCCATTCAAGATAATCCTGACACACGAGTTGGCCCACAGGACTTTGAAGTCGACTGACATTCGCTTTAACATTCGTTGTTCCAGTGTGTGGCCGTGGATGATTTTGTACGGAGATGAGGCTCACTTTCACCTGAACGAAGCTGTGAATATCCACCATTGTTGGGTACGGGCTATACAGAACCCACATGCAATCCAACAAATTCCTTTGCATTCGCCCTAAGTTACTGTCCTGTCTGATGCTGTTTTACAGCTTCGTTTATCATTGGACTTTCTTCTTTGAGGACATTCGCCTCCTTTGACCTGTTCACTTACTGCCGAGAGGTATCACGATATGATAAACAATTTTGTTGTGTCACAGCTACAGCAGTGCCTGTGCATGGATTCAGTCATTTTCATGCAAGATGTGCCCCCCCTCCACACATTGGTTGATCCGTATAGGAGGTTCTTCGAGAATTTTTCACGGAAGCCAGAGTGATCAGTCGTGCGTTTCCCACTGAATGGTCGCCTCGTTCACTTGATCTAACCTATGACTTCTGGCGGTAGGGATTTCTTAAAGACGGGGTTTATGGGGATCATCCTGATAACTTCCAAGCGCTGAAAGACAGCATCAGTCCCGACCAGTTGCGTTCTGACGTTGAACACACAGTGCAAAGGATGCAGTTTCAGTCATACCAGGAAGGACAGCACGTTGAACAGTACAGCCAGTGAATAAAAATGTGTTATTTATATTTATGTCGATTTTCTTCTTCTTACACACGAAGAAAAATTACTTCATCTACATTCGGTAAAGTTTGGAAAGCCTTTTATTTTATTTATTTATTTATTTATTTTATTTATTTTTTTTTTTGGATATCGCTTCCGCATGACGTACAATGTATTTCTGCGAAGTTTCGCAGTATTAGGATAAGGGTTTAGTGATAAGAGGCTTTCAATAACTAAAATAAGTTTCTAAATCAGTACTAAAAATACGGAACTGTTTCTAACATTTGTTTAATCTATTTCTAAATTCATAATTTTCTATTATCAGAATTATAACGATATGTACAGCCATATTCTGGATAAATAAAATAAATAGAGAAATACAAATATTCATTTTCAGCTTCGGCTTTGAAGACTGACCTCATTGCTGACGTCCCATGACGTTATTGATGGTTGCGTCTGATTCGTCACTCTTATATTGCGCGCATGTCTGGTTAAGCGTCAGAGATGTATGCATTTTGTGAAGTATGCATCGTCTGCTGTTGATAATTAACTACTATCAAAGTTTTCAAATATAAATTACGAACGACTTACTGCTAATTCCCTTTATGAAGGATCGCAAAATATCCTCTCTCATCAATCACATTATGGAATGCTGTAGGGATAGGCTTAATAACTTGATGTGAATCCAACCTCTAGAGGTCGCTTCCAGCCATTGTTAGTTTCCACTTTCCCCTTCTGACCAAACAAACTGTGCTATGGTGACGTGGAAAATAATGACCACTCGCGATAGCAACACGGTTCCTCCATCAGTGTTTCCACTCCCTTTTTTCCATCCCCCCGATCCAAACTGCGCTTGTTTACAGCTCACCCTCGTGGTTTACCGTCTCGTAGATGTGGTTGCCACTTGACGATGAGTCGAGATGGAGTATTTTAAAGTTTCTCGCCATCCATCTTTCTAAGCTACGTTCAACACCTCTCCACAAGCCACATTTAGATAATGGGTGAGTCCCATAAAACCGCGATACACCTTGGTGGTTGCACGAATGATAGAGGAACTGTCACCATCAAAAAAGGAGGGTGGTGGGGTCTGGAAAATGAAGCGATCCCCAAGCGACGAACGATAGCTCTTTTGGAACACCGAACTATGTCGACCACAGCAGTAAGTTGAAAGTTATGTGCTATGGCCTTTCCTCGTCTGATGAACGGCCTTCTACAAATCACCAGACAACTGCTTGCTTGCTTATCACTGTTGCTACGTTTGTTTTAGGACCTTCCTCTTTTCTCCTCTGTTTCTCTTTCTCTTTTTGTTTTTTTAATTTTTTTAAAAAATCATTTTAAAGATAGTCATTGAGTTACTTTATTACGTTAGTTTTAATTATTCATTTTTTATTTATTTATTACGTCATTTATTCTTTTCCTTTTCAACATTAGTCTACGTGTTTATTGTGACCGAAGACTTTCAAATTCAAATGTCATCAAGATAACATAACGAAGTTTTATGCCATAACAATAACGTGTTTTATAAACATATTTTACTAGATAATCTGCACAGATTATCCTTGAAGATTCTTTCGGCAATTTATCTCTCAAATTCCAGACAATAGATCTTAATCGAATTATTAAAATATATCCACAGTGGCCTATTTTAGTCTACGTTTATAACATCAATTCAAAATATATTTGTCTACGAATCTTTATCAAAACTTTATCAAACGATGTTAAGTACATTTTAGAACAAGGTTTTGGAAACTACAAAATGTACAGCTATACACTAAGCGATATTTTATCAGCTTACAAAGTTGTTTGGAAAAAAAAATAGGTCCTACAGTCTTGTACCTCAGTTAAATCTTTTCCACAGCGTACTATATTTTATGATTTTTGTTTCTCATAAAGAAACATCTATTATGCAAAAGGAAGGCAGTTACGTACTATAGAAGCAGACGCTTTAGTCTGTATTTTCGAGGGGAATATATATTGCAAATTATTTTTGACAATTATTGATACTACTATAGCTGTGATTATTCCTAGTATTTCAGAATCGAATTTACATTCTCAACAATTGAAACAATGTTAGTGAAGTTGACTTTACTACATTGCGCGTGATCTGCTGATTCCTTAGTACGTGGCTCTCGTTTGTTACATATGAGATGCGTTGAGATTTCGCTAATTTTAATTAAGCTAAGTTAATCAATGGATAAATAACGGGTTGAAATCTGCTGGACGATAAAAGTCACAGCAATGTCTTTGATGCGAGTGATCTGTACAGGTGACCGAGGAAGGTGTCCCCTAACGGCAACCTTCCGTTCGTTTTAGTCCTATTAGACGAATTTCCCAGGAGATCGTAAGCAATTACCAGAACCATCTCTATTCCAAATATGGTAGACATCCCATAGAGGTGATTGCGTAAGAGGAGTAACAGGAGAACTTAAAACGATGTTTTAGGACATTATCCCCATTTCTAAATGCTTTAATTTGTGCTGTTTTTTAACTTGAATCCTACCCCTTGAAAGGCCGTAAAACCCCTATTGGTATTGCTGATGGACTGAGGGTTTAAACTAATATTTACATATTTATTTTTTATTCTTATTAATCAAGGATTACAAATACACGTATAATTGTACCTATATTGTCATTGTACTAATATATACTCAAAAATGTATGTGTTATTTTTATAAATTTCAGTTTTCTGAGTTATATATTTCTTATATTGATTATACAAGGAAAGTCATATTTCATCCATTTCGGAAAACTGAGAATCTACTGTATGAACTAAACCTAAATGAGCGCTTCACCGCAAAACATCTTGTCATGTGGAGAAGCGATTATTGCAGGGGATATTTGCAATGCTGCAAGAATGCCACCATCGTTATACATTTTAGTATATTTATCTGTACTTGTGTGGGAGGTTGTATTATTCATAAATTTCGTGTATTTTAGTTTATTTTCAAAACTGTATTAGAGAAATTGAAGTATTCATTGATTTTTCTAAGATAATGTGAAGTGCATTTTATATTGTATTGATGAGTTACTGTAATTTATGATAGGGTAAACCTGCAAATGATTTGTAATTTAATTCTTTTTCTTTATTTTGCTAAAAACCAATCACCATATTGAACTAATAGCAAAGCAGCATCGATCCATAGGTATCAAAATCCGCACTAATTTTTATAAAACGAAATCTAATTGAATTCGTTCGAGGGAGTCCTTTCTCCACAACATTGATTAGATGATTTGCCGCCGTCTACCCCCAGACGAGGGGGGGGGACAGAAGATCCACCACGAGTTGTAATAATTCGTGAGCAACGAACCTATTCATAGATTGTCGTCAGAGAACGGTTTTGTGGGGGGAAAGCGAATTTGCACGCGATTATAATACCCGTGAGCCGTTACAGAACTCCGCAAGTCCGATGGGCACAATATCCGTCAACTACGGACGCAACTGTTATATGCCTTATTAATAAACAAGTTCCGAGGGATGTAGCGAGGAGAGGCAGATTCAGAATGTCAACGGCTGTGTATTGAAATTTTGCAAATAAATATTAATGAGAAGTAAGAACTGATGGGAAAGAAATATCCAAATAATCAATGGATTTCATCCTCAATGTTTTTTTTTTTTTAATCCTTCAGTTTTGTTGACTTTGATGGCGTCAGAAAACAGTGAATAGTCGGTTAGGTGTAGAATAGTATAAATTTTAATTAAGTCCTAAATAAGTGAGAAATACTGGATTATATTTATGTTTTTCTTTGACTGGCCATACCTCCTTCGCAGGCAGGTAGATAATAACGTATTGGTAAGAATTTATTTGCCGCATAGCACATTTTCTCTTTCTTCTCCTCCATACAAATGCTGATACAACTTTGAATTATATGACTATTATTATTATTATTATTATTATTATTATTATTATTATTATTGGAGAAGCTCTAGAAATCAAGAAAAGATGCGAAACTAATGGAAGCCTAGTGTTATTCTTGTCATTTGAATATATTTGAATGGAATAAATTAGGCATACGTACTATAAATATATATGCTACTAAAATCGAGGTTTTTTTTTGTTTAATATTCATCACACCAATGAAAGGTTTTAAACCTACAATACATTATTATTGAGTAGCGTAAGTGACCTAAGAGTTAGATAACCCAAAAACGCATTCCAATATATCGAACAAGGATCTGTTCAAGGCCACTTCAGGCTTTTAATAAAACAAATTCATTAACCATAGAAAAGATTCCCAAATGTCTCTGCTCAGTTTGGGATTGGGACCATAATAGTAGATTTATCCATTTCCAACCAGGCCTGTCAATGTACAATGAATACAAAAGAACTTATGTGACTTTGATATCGAAAGACAGCGTGTTCTTGCAGGGTTTAATACATTTTTCGGATACCAACTCAAGTCTTGAGTTGGTATCCAAGTCCCAAAGAGTCTTAAAGATTATTCAAAGGTTTTAAATTTTTCCGAGCGCTAAGGTGTTATCTCTAATGTGTTACAAGAAGCGTTTACAATCTATAGTCAATGAGAATACACAAGGTGAGCCTCTGCCGACTCTAATCTTGATAAATAAATAAATAATAAAGCGCTTTATTAAAAGAAATATAATTAAAAACCGGAGAGATAGCGATCGCGATTATGCTCAAGTAGAAAGTTATTCTATCGTGAGAAGACCTTAGTAATTGGATGTCGGAACTGTGTCTTGACTAACCGGTAACACACACACACACACACACACACACACACACACACACACACACACACACACACACACACACACACACACACACACACACACACACACACACGACTAGCTACTGTGATTTGTATTACTATTGGCACCTGTATTTTCCAATGTTGTCATAGAAACATAACTTCACTTCCTTCTGTTGTCATAGAAACATAATTTTAGGTCATTCTCATCCAATACGTACTATTAGATAATTTCTAAAAACTATAAACCATTCTATTATTAATACTACAAGTCAAAGTCTGCGCTCTAAACCATCTGAGAATCCTTGAAAAGAATAAAATCTGCAAAAAAAAAGGATTCTATAATTAAAAGTAAAAAACGTTACGGGATGTGTCATCCATTATTTAAGTTTTATTATAATAAAGAAACCGTACGATAATGTTATTAAATGAATTTTAGACTAGAACATATGTTACCACTGCGAAGCACAAGTTTGGATGTGGCTAATTAATATTAAGTCCGCAGTGTTCGCTGGAGGTACTGAGGTACTTGGAAGCAGCCTCCGCTGTTGACAGAGCTTCTTCCATGAGCTAACAAAGAGCAGACAGGAGGGGAGAAAAACGCATTTCTTTTCCCAAATACAAAAGCTGTCTATTCCGAGTAGAATGCCTGAGGTGATGTGTGGTAAGGGGGGGGGGGTATTGCACTCTTCAATAACACCATCTTAAAGTAACTGGATCGTCTAAAGAAGCTTAAGAACGTGGAACATTTTGGCAAAGTTTTAAGTATAAAATATAAGTTAAACCAATGTTTTCCTATCCACTTAGGTAAGAAAGAATGGACATCGTTACTGAAAACCAAAAAATTAATTAAAAAAACCGGTTAAGATCCTTTCATGTTTGATTTTTTTTTAGTTAAACTTGTCGCAACGAATAAAAAAAAGTTTCATTATTGTTAGATTTTTTTATTTTTTTTATTTTGTCAGTTTCGTTTCTGTTTAACTAAACATTGTTGTTACTTTGATTGTTAAACGTTAAATTTATTTTTTTGTCAATTTCTGCTGATGTGTAAACCACGTGGCATTTTTTTTAATGCAGTCGTCTGCATATGATTGTTCCAGATGTCTTCCAAATATCTAAAATTAATTCTGGTCAATATCGATGAAGTAATTCAGCCAACATTAAGAATTATTAGAACATATATCTGAATTCTAACTGTATTTAATAAGAAATTATACGAATAAAAAGATATAATTCCTTTCTAATTTGCGCTTTCACAGACTTTAGTTTTATTTCACAGATATCTTGTTAGTTTTGAAATTTTTTGCAATATTTTATTTGATTTAAACCGTCGTGAAATCGCTTACTTTTATAGTAATAGGAAAAATCAATATCATTAGTATAATCTGAGTACATAGGAACACACAATAGGAAATTCTTCAAATATCTTGCATTATGATGAGAGCACAAATAATGAACAATACGTGAATGGATCGAGAGGAGAGAAAAAATGGGCAAGATAAGTATTTGTGATCTCTACAAAAGCCAAATTGTTTGACTGCAATGAATTTTTACGTTATTGAAGGAATAGAAAGGCCATTTTCCCCGCCTATCCCCCCCCTTTATAAAACGCATCTATTGAGACGTCACAATAATTTAAGCTGGAAACAGGGGATGGACGTCTTTGTTTAAGTGCTGCTTAATTGGTTAGATGGGATAGAATGGGGTGGTTTCCATAGGCGGACTGTTGTCGCTCTGGGCTCTACACGCACACACACACAAAATGATTAATTTTGCGATCGACATGTTAGGAGGGCCGTAAGGGAGATTACTAATCATGTGGACTTTATCGCGAACTTCATCTTAATACAGATCATTTTTCATCCAGATAAAAAAAAAACAAGAAAGTTGCTTCCAGCGCCATCTATGTCGAATGTGATTATACGTCGAACTAAAATCCACAGTTTAGAGAGAAAAGTAGTTAATTTTCTGTAGATGAAATGCAACTTCTGTTCCAGTAGTTTTACCAGCCCATTTATCTAATAGAGATAAGTGCATTGGCAGCCTTCGTAATAACCGTGTTACGTATAATCTACCAATGCCGAGATTTCGATTGAATTATTTGTGCTAGAAAGCTATTATGGTTTATCTTCGTACGGTTATTATTAAACTAGTGATCCAAACCGTGCAAAATTCTTTATCGGTGTGCTATGAATCGAGTGAGGCTTTATTTTTTATGAGGATACGTCAATCAAATCATTTAGCGTCATAGCTAGAAAGAGAATGTCTGACAGTTGAGATATATGGCATTTGGAATACTTTTACCTTCTTAAAAAAAATTATTTCTATTAAAAATAAAAGTAAAATTATATTTTACTTTAATATTTATTTTTTTTCTTTAAAATTTTTAAATTAAAAAAAATATTTTTTAAATATATTATACACCTTTAATTTTTGTATATCATATAAGTATAAGTAATTCTGACAAAAAGTGTTATTTTGAGTGCATTTGTATTATTTTGCATATAAATATAAACTTAATTCTGATAAATAAACTTAATTCTTATTTGGTTAACGATAATTTAGTGAAAGACTTATGAGAATATAATCATTGTATACTCTCGTAGGTCTCATTTTATTCAACTTTCATTGTGATATGATATTGAAGTGACTTTATTTTATTATATTCATTTATTTAATTTTTAATGCTTTGGAGAGAAATCAAACAGCGTACAAATACTCTCAAAACCAGTATTACTACATTAAATTAATGAAAAACATGAAGATATCTTAAAAGGTTAAAAAGGTGCAAATTAGACACAAATCATTCTGAAAAATAAGAAAATGTTGGTGGGGGAAAAATTAAAGAAGTGATAAAAGTTGGAATAAAAACTTTTCATAATTGTAAAGTTATTATCCAATAAAATCACTTCCACTTTTGATTTTGCCAAAAAAACTTTTTTTTTCCTTAGAACGATTCAGTTTTTTTTTTCTTTTAGTTGTTGTATTCGTTGTCCATTTTAACAGCATCATATTAATAAATTGCACTTTGTTATTAAAGTTTAAATAGGAAACACATTTGACTTTGAAATTGAGGGTTCGTCAAGTAATGATAGGTTTACAAAAATGGGGTGTTTATCGGAACTTTTCAGCCCCCCCCCTCGCATTTCCCTGTTCTTAATGTTTTCATTGTCCGCGCGGTTAGCCTAGTGGCTATGCGCTTTGCAATCATATGCCTGAAGAAGGAGTGTCCTGGGTTCGATTCCCGTTGCCGACGTGAGGAGCTTAAGGATCTTCCTCAGCCATAGTCAAGTTAGTCGGTCTTGGGCGTGGATAGCAGGGTTTTTTCCCCAGTTTATCTGGGCTTTTTCATCCCGCAAGCAGGCAAACCGGTCCCGTGAACACACGGATCTACAGCCATAAATACTTAACCCCCCCCCCAGGAGGGGGATCAACTCGCCCCAATAGGGACGGGGGGGGAAAGGGAGGAAACTCCATATGAATAAATAAATAAATGTTTTCATTAAGGATTTCATTAACTTGGAAGCCGAACTACCATTAATGAAAACTCCTAATCGTAAGCCTACTTTATGGATTCTTGGATCGGAAGAGTTCGTCTCTTTTAAGTACTACAACATCAAGACCATTAGTGCCATCGATTTCTATTTGGGCAACTTTCGAATTTAAAAAAACTTACACAATTACTAAAAAAAAATATTTTCTAAAATAAAATAAAATAAAGGTTTCATTTCAGCGATGCAAAATTATATAAATCAAGTGGATATATGGACGCTTGGGCAAGCGATCATGTCTTCTATAAGGTCCTCGCTAGGGCAACTCGTAAATACCGACGAGTGTATTCCCGTAAGCTCTGTCTGGTCAAATTTCGTACGAAACTTTCATAATGTCTGCATTGAAATAATGCTGGATTTAATATCCACTTGACTTATATAATGACTAAAAAGCAGAAAAACTACTTAGCCCACTGTACTATAACGTTTGACCTTTTTTTTTGGCGGGAGTGCCATGAAAAAAAATAATATAATAATTGCATTTCTTATGACTAAGACAAATGTGACGTAATTGTTTCAAAAAAGTTACGCTGTCAATACCGAAATAGGCGAGTCGAAACGTTTACCATCTAACTGAATGCAAAGATAGTATGTACTCTATAGAGATGCCCTGCTCTTCAATTTAACTTATGTCCTAAACATTCTTTTGGATTCAGTTGTTTTGATTGGAAAAAAAAAAGTAGCAAGATATATTAGTACAATGCACTCTCTCAAGGGCTGCTCTATTACGTAAAATCTTTTTATCGGGATCTCCTTTAAATAAAGACTCGGTTTCATTTATAGCGTGATTTATCTTTGTATGTAATCTTTGTTTGCCAGCTTGGTTGGCTGAGTGGTTAATTCCACCGTGCAAATGGATGTAGTTCGGGATTATATAATCTTTAGCCCACTCGCAGTACTCATATACTTATAAGCTAACAGGCACAAAAATCACTCATTCTGATATTTTACAAATCTTGAGTAGAAAATAACTTCAATTTCCTAATACTTTCTTTATCGCCAGAAAAAGAAAATATCTTAACGTTCAGTTTTAAGATATATTAAAACCCAAAACATCATCATTCCCAACGGTCATGTAAAATTTGCTGACAACCAAAGGAGGGGACGAGAAAATAAACCAACGAAGGGAAAACAACATTATTTAAGGGACTGTTTCCTCCATTTTCTCCATCTGTCTCACACATCTACTTGAAAGTCCTCCCACGCACTAGACGACACAAGCACCTGAATCTAAATCATATACACGTTATTGGCAAAGCGTACTGCTTGATCAGAAGTTTATAATACATTCGGGGTTGGGGTGGGGGGATTTTATTTCTGCTTATGACAGATAACGCGGTGGTAAACATGTTCGGTGAAAGTTGAAATTGGACTCGGAATACACAAACAGAAATTCAATCCCTATCATTGAAGCAACAAGTCACTTCGTCGTCCAACAGAAGTTCGAAGACTCCGGATTGTGACGTCATCAACATCAGTTTAGCTTTGATGGCATCCTAACAATTCAAACGTTTCAGGTAGATGTTTATGTAGTTTTCTGACTTCTGTTTAGTGTTATCTTTCCCATAATCCTTAGCGCTCTTAAACGATGGTTTTGCTGACGTTAATATTTATTTTTCAGGATTAAAATTGCAATTAGAGTAACACACGAAAACGGGATTAAATATTTTTGTTTCTTTCGTTCGGTTTCGAGATTACTTTTGCCGTTATTATTTTTCATTTGCCTTCACTTCAATCTCCCCCTGGTGTTAAAACTCGGAAAAATCTTACAAACCTTACTGTTCTTAATTAAAATGGATTTTGTAATTCTGTAAGGCGATGGAGCTAGCCAGCTTAAATGCGTTGTTAGACTTTTTGTCATTTGTAGGAGACGCAGGGAGAGAGAGAGAGAATGGGGGAAGCGGGAGGGCGACTACATAGCGTCCGTAAAACGTGAAACACCAGACTATTAGCAATTCACTAGTTTGGGGGGGGGGGGGAAGGTGACTAGGAAAAAGAAAACAAAAGAAAAAAAAATTCTGACGGGTAAAGAATAAGGATACCAGCGCCCTCTGAAGGATGTCCTCATTAAAAAGAACTCAGTCGATAATTGTTGGAGTATTCGCATGGGAGGAATCATATAGTGTTCGTTAAATGAACAGTAGTTGACCACTCCCTATCATTAAATTTTAAAACTTAACTAAATCTATAAGTAAATGACTTTGTTACTTAGAGGTGTGGATATATATATATATATATATATGGAAAAAAGGGCCTTCTTTTATTTTATTTTTGTTTGTAAGCGTGAAGATGTCGGGGATGCCACAGCTTGCAAGATATCGAATTTTTCAGATGACGTCACAACATATAGTAACGACGTATAGGACGCAAGAGAAAGGAAAATTTTAGGGATTCTTATGTATTTATTCTGAAATAAAACAAAGCCAAACTCAGTCTCGTAATCGCGCTAAAAGGAACGAATTTACCTCAAGAAACTTTGCCATTGAATAATCAAGAAAAAACATTAAAGTAAAATCATGGTGTTGAATTTTATAACAAGAAAAAACCATGGCTTCAAATAGTGCAAGAAACCGTGTTTGTTTTGGATTCAAAAACAGTCTTTTATCTAAACATAATCATAATATCCAATCCTAGATTCGTTTTCAAATGATTGCGGACACTTCTTCGTTTTCCCGAAATTTAGCGGCGTGTTTGTGTTATGAGATTTTTTTAAAAAAAAAGTGGAAAATGATGATTGATGAGGATTAGTCTCCTTCTTATCCCCCTCAGAGGCTTTTAATTCAATGCCCCAAGCTGTGTTGTTGAGCTCGTTGACCTCGTACGAAGTCTGTTTCAAAAAATATCCGAATTACTGCAATTGCGAAGAAAAAGAGAATTACGAGATTCGGAGTTTTTTTTTTCTTTTTTTTTTTCTTATTCTTTAAAGAAAGAACGTTCTTCAGCAAAGCATTTACTCAGAGTCTGCTACTATTGGAAGTATACCCTTTTTTTTGGTGTTTTACGCAATTTTGGTTAATGGTTTGGAGTCATCTAAATGTTATTCATTTATCTTTGTTTTGGAAACCAAAAAGTCTCAAAAAATTCAACGAATATTTTTTGTCCTGTAATATTTTAATATTCTAAGACAAACATATTTTGTCTCATATATTTTATTTTATTTGTTTGTCTTGTAATCATAAAACGTTTCAAAAAATTAAACTCATTGATTTTTTTTGTCTTGGAATAATTTATATTCAATGACAAAAAAATTTTGTCACGGGGAAATATTTTTTGTCTTGAAATTAAAAAAAAAAGTCTCCAATAAACCAGATAGCAATTTGTTTTCGAGATGATAGTAATCTTTAAGATCATCAACTGAAATTCTTTTTTCTAAATCGAAAGAATCACTCAAAAATGTGCGTTTCCATAGCAACATCTCCCAAACTTTCAGTAAATCAAAATGGTTCACTAGTATTTTGTCCAATAATAAAATAATATTTTTTTAAACAAAACGCATCCTTTTTTTTAAATTTCCGACATTCTAAATAAACAGCTAAGAAACAAATGGATTTAAAAAATATAACACCATACAGTATCACATCCATTGCACTGAATTCACGAGTAAAAAAAATTTGTCACCATTAATTAGCACGAAGTCCTCAATGCCAAAAGTCGTAACTTCCACCCTCTACAAAAAAAAAAAAAAAAAGTTCAAGAAATTCTTCTTTGGTGAGGTCAACCGAAAAAATTCTCCGAGGATGTTTGGGAGGTAGATTTCTCGTCCTTTATTGTTGAGGTAGGAAATCTTACTTCGTTTGCACTAGCAGAAGAAATAGATTGCAGACGCAGAGCGTGTTTTTTTTTTTTTTTTTTTTTTTTTTTTTTTTTTTTTGTGTGTCGCAAGGAAGCCGAATACTTCACTCATGTTAACTGCTAATGTTCACAGTTACAAGGAATGTCGACTGAGATTCCGTCTACTTGCATGAACCAGCAGTGAAATTTTTATCTAAACACCGGAGGGGGGAATGCACCTTGAAAGAAAATATACGAAAAAGGTTAATGAAAGAGATGAATGGTTATCGATCGCTACTTCTTTATTCCCTCTATTCTTTATTCATTCTGTGTTTAATCTTTTTTTATTTATATTTTGTTATATAGATTTCTTTTACATTTTTGTCCCATTGTCCCTTAATATTTTATTAAATTTTTTTTTTTCAATTCTTTTTTCGTATTTCATTTTTATACGAATTTTTATATTTTTCCAAGATTTTTTATTTATATTTTTTCTATGGATTTATTCTATTTTTCTTAAACTTATTTTAATACGAATTGTGAAAAGTAATGCATCACTAAATTACTACAAAAAAACATAGTTTAAGGCAAAAAGTTTGTACCAAAGTGTGAAGCCAAACATGGTCAAATTGATCTTCATATTATCCATAGGGAGCTCCGTGGATAACAGCCTAATACTCAGTATATAAATAACAGTTTCAGTAAAGCATCGCAAATGTCTACGCCTCACACAGCAGCAGACGACTTAACTGAGTACTCCAATCGCGATTTTTCTAACTTTGCAAGCAACTTTATTACATGCCTCTCTGGGCGAATAGAATCTGCGATGAATTTGTTATTTTTTTCAAACTCATTTTTATTATTAATATCTCTATATTCGCGTCTATCGTTCACATCTGAAAACGGCTCAATTTTAATTATTTTTAAAACTTTTGTGGCTTTTTTTTTTTCATATTATATATTTCCTTATTATCCTACTCAACACTAGGTGGCGATTACTTCTATTTCAAATTCCACATACGCTCTTGTATTCTGAAGTAGCCTTTTATAGGTGTGATATTAACGACAAAAAAAAGTGCATTTTCCAAAATTGATTACGCGATTCAAATTCTTATTAAGTAGTATAAGTCGATGTGATGATAGAATTATAATTATATTATCATTTGTAAACTGTTTCTCTTTTCTGCAATTAATTGTAATACTGCCTTAATACATTCTTCACGTTTTCTTAGAAGCACTTTATGAAGACACTTTTTCCTCCGGGATCTCAGGTTTTTTCATTCCTCAATGCTATACACCGACTTCAGGTATCTCGTATAATTGACGGAATTTCAAACCGTCTTTTCAACGTTAGTTTTATAACATGAAGTAAAAAAAAGTTCCTATCTAACTGACAAACAATTTTTATTTCAAAATCGATCATGGCGCCCTCTTGCAGGTCGACTGTTACACACGGCCATTATTATAGCAAATATTAGAACATTTACAGATTGAGCTACATGGAAATAGAAAGTGTACGTAAAAATGATTCTGTCTATACATTTAAAAAAAAAAAAGCGTTTTTACATACACCGACATTAAAAAAGTTAAGGAAACGATAAGGCTCTGCATAGAGTTGAATAGAATCGCAAAATGTGACATTGGCCTTTACATATGGATGGAAATGAGGAAGGTTGTTGAATATGGGATGATAAAGAAAAAGAAAAAAGAAAAAAAAAGACAGAAAGAATGCGTTATGTGTATGTGGTGTAGACAGTGATGGATTGGATGTTGGGATGGGCTACGCGAGCAGTATGCAATCAAATATTCGAGTAGGGAGGCTTTGGGTCGCAGATAAGAAAACAAATACTCCCCCCGAGCCCCCCCCCCCCCCAAGAGAAGTTCATTTTGCCCGGAAGACGTTTCTGTACTGTCTACGGTAAAGTGCATGCGGTCAGAAGAAAAACACATCTAAAGGTCTGCATCGAGTCAAAAAAAAAAAAAAAGAAATGACCTTTCTTCCATTAGAAGTAGGGTGAAACAGTGTACGGTTGCCATGGTAATTGGAGCTGTGGGCAGACAGCACGAACCACCAGATTCTAAGTTATTGAGATGTGCAGGTGAGCGGCATCGTTTAATTTGGGGGGAAAACTAGATTTTCGAGAACAACCTGCAATTTCTCCGAAAAGGTAGTGTACGCCCTGCGAGATATAAAAATACACGACCTAGAGGGGGAGCGGGTGAGGGTGGGGGGGATAAGAGGAATATGCGGGCACGAGCGGCAGGTCTCACTCATTTATCCCCGACAACGGGATAAGGGAACAAAAGATACGCACTCATCGGCTGCGTTCGGTTCTCCGAATGGCTCAACTCCACCAGAATATCTTAGATCGTAGAAGCACTCGACCCCGAGTCATCATTACGGTGCATGTTCCGAACCAGAAAACACGTGGCGCTGATCGCTGACCATGAAACGCAAGCGGCGTTGTGTGCTTGATTGGAAAAGCACCCCCGGAATAACAGAGATGATTGGTTGTTGACGAGAGTCTGCAGGATTTAATTGGAGAGGCCCCGATCACCCCTCAGGGCGGATGAAAGTTGTGCGTTAGCTGTAAACACACACAAGGTTGGTTAGGCCTAACGTGCGTTTTCTGTTATCCAAACAACACTCGGTGTTGATCCCCCAGCTGTCGGTGATAGGAGACGTAATAAGGGAAAACACGAGTTACTGTAAATTCATTACACACATATACATAATTCACTACGCCATTATTCTAATATCGTTTCAACAATAGATTAAATAATTAAGATATGCCAATCGTTTGTTGATTTATCTAAGACGGATTTACTTTGTTGTCATTTCAAATATAATTTTTAAAAAAGGAAACAACAAAAATACACGAGAATCGAATGTGAAATGTGCATTCTTGTACATTACGGGCACTACACTAGCGCCACTGGTGGCACAATGAATGAAAAAAAAAAAAAAACACTATAATCAAATATGAAATGTGCATTCTTATACATGACACTACACTAGCGCCTCTAGTAGCAGAAAGGACAACTAATAACTACAACAAAGCGATATCTTTTGGCATCAACAATTACTCGGTTATGATAAGATTGTGTTGTTCGCAGATTGTTTTGGTTCCTGCCTTTCTTCATCGTTTTTCTACCCTTGATCTCATTACGAAGATCTGAATTTCTGTTTATCTTTCATGATTTTTTTTCTGATCAAGACGTCGACAATTCTCTTTTCTCATCAAGTGTGCCATCGTTTTTTTCACGAGATAATTCCTTTATTATATTACATAAAGCCTGCCGAGTTTTTGTGTTTTTTTTTTTTAATCTTTGAAGAAGATTTCAAGAGACGATTTTTCTCAGATTTCCGACGCTAAATTTTATTGCTTCTTATCCGATTGTCAGTATTGATTATTTCAAGCTTTTAATTCATTTTTTTTCAGCCTGGAGGAATGATTCTCTAGTTTAATTTTCTTTCATTTAGTAATGTTTAAGATTCTTTTTTTTTATCGTTATTTCTTCTTAGAATTTAAGCGCGTGATTTTATTTCTTCAGTGAACGTAATTACAAATATTGAACAAAGAAGTTCATTTTTATATCCCGTTTTATCACATCCGATTTTTTTAGATCCATTACAACAAATGAATTCGTTATTTTAATGTCAGTTCAAACATTTGCTTTGTGTAGATTTTAACGTTTTCCAGCCAGAAATATTTTGTCAGTTTCAACAATGAACAGTTGCGCGTTCTTTGCTAATTGCAATAAATACTTGTTTGTTGTCAGTTTCAACAATGAATAGTTGAACGTTCTTTGCCAATTGCAATAAAGACTTGTTTGTTGTCAGTTTCAACAATGAATAGTTGAACGTTCTTTGCCAATTGCAATAAAGACTTGTTTGTTGTCAGTTTCAACAATGAATAGTTGAACGTTCTTTGCCAATTGCAATAAAGACTTGTTTGTTGTCAGTTTCAACAATGAATAGTTGAACGTTCTTTGCCAATTGCAATAAAGACTTGTTTGTTGTCAGTTTCAACAATGAATAGTTGAACGTTCTTTGCCAATTGCAATAAAGACTTGTTTTTTTGTCAGTTTCAACAATGAATAGTTGAACGTTCTTTGCCAATTGCAATAAAGACTTGTTTTTTGTCAGTTTCAACAATGAATAGTTTTGTACGTTCTTCATTTGCAATAAAGACTTGTTGTTGTCAGTTTCAACAATGAATAGTTGCACGTTCTTCATTTGCAATAAAGACTTCATTTGCAATAAAGATTCGGAGTTTTGTTTTTCTTTTTTTTTCTTATTCTTTAAAGAAAGTACGTTCTTCAGCAAAGCATTTACTCAGTGTCTGCTACTATTGGAAGTGTACCCTTTTTTTTTTGGTGTTTTACGTAATTTTGGTTAATGGTCAGTTTCAACAATGAATAGTTGCACGTTCTTTGCCAATTGCAATACTTATTTGTTGTCACTTTCAATAATTCGTTGAAATAAATTTCCAAAATGCAATTTTTTGTGCATTTCAATAAAAAGGTAAGTTTTGTCAATTTTAGCCAAGAAACAATTTTATCACTTTATTTTCCCATTATTGACTCATTTCTTTTGTTCAATCTTAGAAGTAAATAGTAAGAATTGAAATAACATGCGAAGATGTAAGTTGAATCCTAAGTTTAGGATTCAACTTACATCTTCGTTTTACATCTACGTTCAAATTTTTCAATGGCACGCTCCAGTACAAATTGGGAGATGTTCGTGATGCTTCCCGAATACGCTGTTTCACTTTTATAGTGTTTCTCGATTTGCTATGGTAAACTTCAGACTTGACATGGCCTCAGAAATAAAAATTTAAAGGTGTTAAATCTGGCGATCGAGTGGAACATTTTACACAGTGCCCTGTGGAAACCCAATGCTCTAGAGATGTGTTATCGGTCTTTCTCTTTAACTTAGCTTTTTCAATTTTTCTTTTCTTTTTATGCTTATTATTTGTTTCCATTTTCTTTCTTTCTTTTTTAACCCTTTTTTATTTTAGCTGAAGATGAGTAGATTTTTTCTTCCTTTTTTTCCTCTTTGTTTTTGATTCTTTCTATTTTATATTCCTTTTTTCCTCTTTCACTTTCTTTCTTTCTTTTTAATTCGGAATAATTTTTTTCAATGGATAAAGGATACAAAAAGCTGCCAACAACCTATATCATTATATCACTATATGTTCTTTTTTTATCATATTCAACTTATATTTTACATTTATGTGGCTTTTTTCTTTTTCTCTTTACAAATTCGATCATTTTACCTTCGCCAACATCACTTCAAAATACCTCAAAAGACCCCCATCTTTACGGGCATATTTTTGTTACTCCGAAATCCCAGTTAAATAACAGTAAAACTCCAGTCGTTAATAGCATGGCCAAACGTATCTGCGTCGGCTGGGGAATAGCTTCCAGAGAAGCTACGAACCAACACTAATCACGGCAGCTAGAACTAGGTGATGATACACTATCCAATACCAAATCCCCCCAAAGGAAGGGTGCCCAGACAAACAAGCAGCAATACAAACTTGTAATGAGTGTGTGTTTAAATACTAGAGGGACAATTAGAGCGGTACACGAGTACCACTGTTGTTTGAGAGGACCGGAACTAGTGCTTGACAGAAGCGACTAACGAGGCATCAAGAACCATGAAAGAGCGGGTACATGCTGTTAATTATATCGTATTATGGTAGGTAAACAAAGCCGACGTATTGTAAGCCACAGAGCTCAGCGTGTCAAGGAGGTAATTTGGGTTTACATTTGAAAATATTCTCTAGAGAACCACCCACACCACTTTCCTTAATATACCATAGGCTTGTGTGTGTGTGTGTGTGTGTGTGTGTGTGTGTGTGTGTGTGTGTGTGTGTGTGTGTGTGTGTGTGTGTGTGTGTGTGTGTGTGTGTGTAAAAGAGCAAAGGAAATGTTTAGCGTAGAATCCAAACAAAGAATCCATCATTTGCATTGATGCACTTTTATTATTGATTTTAACAGAAACAAATTGAACTGGCCAAGCGTAGTTAATATAGTTTGCCAATAGTTTGTTTCCGATGGCTAATCAAACAAACCCGCTTAGTTTTATTGATCTGCTATCATTAATACATTCGTTTCTATGTACACATTATTGGGTACGTTTCAACAATTCTTCAAATCATTAAAAAATGATTTGAAGTCGATTGCAATAATATAACTGTTTTTAAAAAAAAAAACGTTGTTATTTTTAACACCATTATTAAAGTTATTTCGAATGTTGTCAATTTTTATTCTTTGGGAACATACGTAACAACGCGTGCGTGCTGGTATAAAGAAATGCCACACGAAACACTTCGTTTGGTTGTTAGAAGTTTATGGCGCGTGCTGCTAGCTCGAGAAGAGGGGGAAAGAAAAATGGGAGATTATTTGAGCTGTAGATTGCAATAATGTTATTTAATGCTATTTAAATACAATGAGAATAATGTCACGGAAAAAATGCATTATCAAAAAAAAAAAGGATATTTTTTTTTTTTTTTTTTTTTTTTACAGGAGCTAGAGTTTAATAGCCTTATTTTCATTTAAATAAGGTAGAAAGTCATCGCACGCAAAAGTGCTAGAAGAAATACGTTAAAGAGACGTAATACCAGCAATAAAAGTGTTAATGGTTTAACGTTTTCTTTTTAATTACCCACAATTCTCGGAGACGAAATGTACATAACAGTTTACTTTTTTATCCGTCTCCTAGGAAACCACAACACGTATATAATACTCAACTATCATCCGAATTGTGTCTTCATATTTCTCGTAACTGATTTCTTTAGTTGGCGATATTATTTCTTCATCTATCGTCGGTGGGATTACACGGATAATAACCTCCGTAGATAATTTATAATCCGTACTCTCGGAGATAGGATAGGTGAACTTCTATCCCTTTGAAAGGTTATTTATCTTCGTCTACGCAAAGATGAGAATTTATGGTCACTGGTCATCTGGGTTGCTACCATCCGAAACCCACCCGCTGTGGGTAGAAAAATGAACGGAACTGTCATGTTGGAAGAGGGATAAAGTGGAATGAATTCTCCGAAGGGAATTTCAATTAAGTTTTGATTCTTTCTGTTTTTCGACGACTTAAAGAGGATTTTGAAAGATGAAAGAAATATTTTATATAAACGTGACTAGCGCACGAATAAAAAAACGTATAAAAAAACAAAGTTGCGTGCACTTACTTCGTAGTTTAGACCAGAATTCCTGGAATATCTTCCGGGATCTCCAACACAGAAAAATTCGGACTTTGGTCTTGGCGGCAAACGAGGTCGGACGTCAAAATCGTTAATTTTACCGAAGTCTCGAGTAGAGGGATATTCCCCTGCTGACCATTGGCGCTTGACGGGAGACCGCTGTCCGCTCACTAATCAAAAAGAATCACATATGATATATACGGGAATATTTTTATTGATTATATACAGTGTGACCTGCCTTGATCATCGAGTGGATGTCAAAAATGCTCGCCAGATGGCGCTTCTTCTCACACTTTCTTCTTAGCGTTGATACGTGGTGATCATGGCAGGTACCGCACTGTTTTTATTTTTAAGCTTTTACAGTTTTGTTAACTCTGTGTAAAATATGAATACTCCGCAAGGGATTAATACTTCTTCGCCCCCCCCCCACTCCTCAAATAAAATGAATTCTTTTTTTCTTACCTGATTTTCCAAACTTTTTCAAGTAGCGGTCGAGATGACTGTGGCTGGAACTGGTGCGAGGAAGAGGTCGGTGGATCGAAGAAACGGCTGGAAGGATATTCCCGTTGGGCTCCAGAGGACATCCGGAGATGCGCATGTTGTCTACGGTGTCGGACAGCTGTGTGCAATCCGTGTTCACGGAGGACGGACAGAGGTTGTCTGGCCGGCTGTCTTCCAGCCCATTCATATTCACTTCGACATTCTGTGTTGGGAAGAAGACGCTTTGAAATATATTTCGAACAAACAAAATGGGATTAAATTCGCCTGTATATGTTGTTAGCAAGTAATGAACTGTCTACGGAAAATAAAACATAGACGACAATTAAAAAGTAAACATGAAGTTATAGACAAACTAATATGTATATTGTCACCACCAAAATTTCTCTCGCAAGAACAGATACTACATTTTCATATTAGCGACATGGAGTTGAAACGGCTAATGTGAAAATGTAGTATCTGTTATTACATGGGTTCTATACTTGAAATACCATCCTTTCAAAGTTATTCTCCACGTTTTCTAATTCATTCCTTTTTTTAAGTTGAAACAGTAGGGATGTTGATGGAACAGAAAGAGACATTTTAGTGTTGCAGTTCACGAATATTGTTTTAATGAATATTTCTAACATTTCAACTCCCATGAAGCCAGCTGTCATTTCAGATTATCCGTCAAATTAACTCGACTTTGTTATATAGAAGAAAATGGAAGATTAATCAATATAAGTTTGGGAAGGTGTAAGAGAATATTAGGCCTAGTAACCACGCAAAAGAAAAACACATTGCTAGTAATTGGGAAGTTGTGATCTTCAACCTCTTTGCGCAGATGCAAACGTTTCGAATACGACGGTGGTCTGAAAGGTTCTTGGCCTCGACCATAGATGGCAACACTATCGGCAAGATTTTTTTTTTCTACGTTGGTACATCTGATGTAAGCATCTATGTGAAATTGCAAGTCATTCATCAAGTTTTATACAGCTGTCTGAAGAAAAAGTGTTTTCTGTATCCCTTGAAATGGATAAAATTGAGTATCGTGCGGTTATAAAATTCTTTGTAAAAGAAGGTTTAACGCCAAAAGAAATTCATTCGAAACTCATAAAAGTTCATGGGCACTCTTCTCCTCTCCTTCGTTTTCGACAATTAAGAAATGGGTTGCTGAGTTTAAACGTGCCCATACCAGCCTTGAAGATGATCCACGTGAAGGACGTGCAAAAAAGTGTAACAACACCAGAAATCATTGATCAAGTGCCCAATATGGTATTGGATGACCGGAGAGTCAAAGTTCGTGACATTACTGAGACTATAGGCATTCCAAAGAACGTGTAGAATATATTTTGCATGAAGAATTGCAAATGAAAAAGCTCTGCGCAAGATGGGTGCTCCCCGCTTGCTCACAGCAGATCAAAAATGCACTCGCATGAAAATCTCTGAACAGTGCTTGGAGCATTTTAGCAAGAATAAAACTGATTTTGTGCGTTGATTTATTACTGTGGATGAGACATGGATTCACCATTACACGCCAGAATCCAAACAGCAGTCAAAACAGTGGACAGAAGTCGTTTATTCAGCGACAAAGAACAAAAGGTGTTTTGGGATTCTGTAGGCATTTTGTTTATTAATTATCTTGAAAAGGGTAAATATTATTATTATTTTTCGATCTTTTAACCAGACTAGACGAAAAAATTCGTGAGAAAAGACCCGGTTTTCAGAAGAAAAAAAAATCATCTTTCATCAGGACAATGCACCTTCCCACAAAGGTGTTTTGGCAATGGGAAAATTAAGGGATCTGCACTATGAAATTGTTGGAACATCTACCCTATTTGGCTCCCTCTGACTTCTATCTCTTCCCAAAACTAAAACTCTTCCTCGCTGGTCAGCGTTTTTCTTCGAATCAAGAGGCAATTGCGGCTGTAGAAGGGTATTTTGCAGATCTTGTTGAGAACTACTACAGATACGGGATAATGGCGCTGGAGCATCGCTGGAATAAACGTAATTAGTGTTAAGGGAGATCATGTTGGAAAATAAAAATAATTTTGAAATTATAAATTCGTTTTTTCATTGTTAGGCCGAGAACTTTTCAGACCAGCATCGTACGTCATTGTGAACTCACCAATGAAATAGCAACACTTAACTTTATATTTTTATATTTTATTGAATTTAATTTTATTTCGCGTAACTAAACTATTATAAAAATATATTAATATTTAGGTTAGTTGCACATATTCCCATTATTAATCTACTGTTTGTTTTTATTAATTAAACCAAAATCAATCAAATCGTTGTTCTAAAATAATAATAATAAAAAAATATCGTTTAATGATCCAGACGAACTTTTATCGCTAACTTATTTCAGCATCCCAAAATCCTGCCTCTCTAATCTCTCAAACTACGGCCATCCAATCATTGTTACACTTCGGTGATATTTTAACAAAGACGGGCAGCTGCACCGTAATCTCGGATTTCTCCGCCTTAACTGGCCGGTAGATAATTATCCGGAAAAAAAAAAAAAGAATAGAAGGTTAGATGGCCATTGCATTCTGCACCGCTGCATGCAACCCTTCACCGTAAGAGATATATTGGAGGTGAGGGTCAGAAGTTTCAACGGATCGATTCTTAAGTGTCGGGGTTAGAAAGATAACGGTGTTTGCGAGCGAATGCGGTATCGATGAAATGATATAATAGCCAAAAAATGATATAATAAACCCCCTGGTGGACTATCGTGTGATGTCGAGTGGAAAGCTTGCTGTTAGCTTCATCGGAAGTGTTCCACTTTAGCAAATTATTGATAGAGAGAAAGGCAGAGAAAGTTAGCTTTCGTAAGATAGATCGATGGGTAATTGGATCTTATTACAGAGAAAAGGAAAGTTAAAATTTTTATATATTCAGAGATGTTTGGAAGAATCTTATTCTCTCTTTTTTATAAGTGATGCTATCATTAGTTGTTCCACCTGTCGTTTTATCGTAGTCATTTAGAGATAATTCCCTTATAAAGCATCTCTTCAGATGGTGTTTATGATTAGCATTTACTGCTTATATTAGGAAACTTATCACGCCATTTTCCTTGTGAGGTCATTTAGCACAACCGCTCTGATGACCTAATTTAAACTATTTCTCTATTGATTTGTCCCCTGTAAATGTAATTTCTCTGCAATGCAAGCTGTTGTAAGTAGCGTTATTGGAGAACTCTCTCTCTCTCTCTCTGTATGTACAGGTTGGTTCTTTCGTTACCATAAGGAGTAATTTCATACACAATTTCGGACCTTAGTGGAAATTTCGTATGGAGTGAAGTAGCATCATTGACTAGCTCTCCATTAAAATCTACTCGTAAGAGAAGTAATCATTTAGCAACTCTGGAGGTAATTTGCTTCGTTGTTAATAGAGAGGCTAATCTAAATAGAAAACTTGAATTGTATCTAAATGGTCATAGATTTATATCTTAAATTAGAAAATGGGTTATATGCCATTCCACTCTCATTACCCCTGTAAAGGTGTTTTTACCACATAACATCTTAGCTTTACACCATCGGCATTTCTATAAATATATTGTCTTATTATTCTTTTTCTTTTCTTTTTTTTAACAAAAGGATTTTCGCTACAAGTTAAAGGGACCCGAAATACCTAAAGATAACAGCTAAGACGAACCGTTTTCTCTATGAGGACTAGACGCTTTTCAAAGGGGGAAGATAAATGAACAGTACACAAAACTAAGTAAAGGCAACATCCGAATGCAAGACGCACCATTTCCTCAAAACAAGCCAATAGAGCTCTTCCGTCATCTTCTCTTTCGATTTGTTGAAATATTTCTTCGTACAGCAAGTCTGTGGGGTTGCCTGTAGTCGGAAGACAAATGAAGAAAAGGCAGATAACGTTCGCGTGATAGACCCTGCGGTATTAACCCTGTCAAACAGAACGTATACAAGGGAACGAAAACGACCCGTTGTCGACAAGACAAAGAACTACGGTAGCAACCTTATGGAGGAAAACACTCTCTTGTTCCAAGTGCCTCCCTCCCTCTCTCCTCCCCCCCCCATCCCCCCAGTGTTCATATTGATAAATTACTGAATGTCCGTGCTTCGGCGAACGCCAACCAGATTACGGAGGCATTCAGAAACAAAGACGCAAAGCCTTTAAGCTTACTTGGACTCGGTCCAGTTCGTAAGCTACACCAGGTGTCTCTGGGTGTTTCCAGTTTGGTCGTATGAACCCGAGACTGATCCAGCCACTACGCAGGATGATTTCAAAGCCTATATTGAAATTGAATACTCGAAGAAGAGCAATTTTGCTTTACTAGAAAATTTACAAAATGATTTTTTAAGGCTCTTTGAAAAGTGTCATTCATCACTAGATGGCGTGACTACATCTGAACCTACATCTATGTTTGGATGAAACCGAAAAGAGACACCGTTATTCTTTTCTAATCATTCACCTGTCGGAACAAGGTGAATAGTGCATGCCAGGTCATGGTAAAGACTTCTTCATCTTCATAGAAATTTTAAAAGTCATATAGAATCGGCATGGCATCCGAAATTTCTCTTGTGTATCAACCATTGAATATTGCATTGATTTATTATATTTCTTCTAAAACGATGGTATATGACATGCAACTTGATTTGTCATATACCTTTGTTTAACAAATAATGATACGTAGAAAATAATAATCAATAATTTACATAATTCATAAATGATGTAAATTTCTTTATAGGAGTTTTATTCTCTTTTCTTTTTACATAGTGTTGTTTTCATATAGAGTTGCAGTAGACAAATGACTTTAGTTTGCAACTTGATAAAAGTATTTTAATGATTATTTAAGGAGGTAAGCACATCACACCACCTTTGCATGCAGGTTTCCCCAAGACTACCTTACAATATTCACCATTAGAACTTCAGATGACAAAAAGATCGCAAAAACCAGGAGTATTCATCTTATTCATAGCAAGAAAATTAAAACGTAACCATGCAATGTAAAAATAAGGTTTTTCGATCTTAACATAGTGAGTACGACTTTGTTATCTTGTGTGTTATTGTCCACTAGCATCATGCATTCAGGTAAAAAAAAATCATTCGCTAACTATGATGTATTTAATAACAAAGTATAAAAATATGACGAGGTAACGAGGATATTTGAAACCCATATTTATTTTATTCCTTTTATACCTGCAGAACGTATAACCGAAGTATCTTTACCCGTACACTTGGTAGGATCCTTTCGAAACAGAATAAGAAAATGCAGAGATCAGCTAAGTCTGTTTCTTACTTCATCACCGCGCATGAGCAGCTTCCTCTCTCTTCGGAGGTGATGACATCATCGGGTATTGACAGCGCAACAACAACAACAAAAAAAGAAAGTATTTATAACTCAGCTCTTCCATTACTAAAATCCTCTCGAACCAGAAAGCCTAAAGGTGCTAAGGAGGAGAAAACAAGGCTCTTAATACTCTTCCGATGCCTTCTTAGAAGAAGCTTGGGGGGGTGAGTGGAGGGGGGGGAGAGGAACGGACAACGTCACCCTAGGGAGGACAACACATCACCGTCACGGAAAATGGACTAAAGATTGATTGCCGTCTATAAACGGAAGGGCAGAGAAGGGCACGGTGACGGTGGCGCCAGTCCCGACGTTGCTTAGTGTATCGTCGGCCTGCAGGTAGGAACACGTGACCCACACGTATGTCCGGCGGTTGCTAATGTGACTAAAAGACGAGGGAACATGCGAAATGCTCCATCTGGTAAAAGTTTCCTTCGTTTAAAACTAATTAGCTGACGTTAGATGGATTTCTTGGTGGCTTTCTTGAAGTCGTTCGGTGAATCGCACGTTCGTGATGCTTTTTTTTTTTTTCGCCGTAGTTACCGACCTCCGTAGGAAAATCCGATGGGCAATTAGTGTCCATCACGGACAAACCAGATATGAATAGTTAAGCGCGGTGATATCGGAGGAAAAGTCGTTTCTCGGTATGGTTATGGCGATCGTGGGACGGCACGTGCTGTAGCTAACGGGATATACGTGGGCGGGGGGGGGGTGTCAGAACTACATTTTATGAACTCCGATTGCGGTTGGGGAAACTACTCGGATTCGACATCGTAGTCGAGCTACGGAACTTTAATTTTTCCCAGAGGTACGAACTTGACATGACTAACAAGCGTAAATCAAATTTCTGCGCTGCTGTTTGCAAATAAAGAAAGCGCCACCTACATTGTACGCATCAAAGTGTTTTGCCAATATGTACAGTTAGTGCAAAATGTATAGTTAGTGCAACTCTGACAGAGAATTTTCAATTCTTACCTCATTATCTTGGCTGAACTCCGGAATGATTTCTTCTTTGGACACTGCTGGATAACAGTAATAAAGGAGAAAAACAGTTGAAGTAAATGAACTCAGCAGTAATATAAATCTACATATAATGTACTGCAGATATCTTCACACCTGCTTTCATATACATGTAATGACCAAGGTTATATATGTTAATACGTTATGCAAGTGACATCTACGCATCGTGTAGCAACGCCCTCTATTTTAGAAATATATTCATCTTGCCTCCCTTCTTTTCATTAATAATTTTTTTACAAATAATTATAGTAATAAGTTTCATTTATTTAAATGCAAGGAATAACTATATTTAGATAATATATATTTTAAAATAAAATTTATATAAACAAAAATTTGAAAAAAAAAATTGATAATAAATAAACGTTAATACACCACTAATTTTAAATAATATAATAACTACAAAAAATTGTGACGTCATTAAATAATGTAAAATCACAATATGCAGTATAATGTATTGACAGTTGTAATGGTAAAGAAAAGTTATATTTAAATTTCTTAATCTTAATATTATTATTATTATTTGACACCAGGGAGTCCAAAGATACATTCATGCCCACGGCCTTTTGGCTGGAGAACGAATACGCTAACCACTCGGCCATAAATAAAATTGCAAGCGAATTCTCTTGCAACCGAATAAAGACACATAAAGAAAGTCTTTATTTTATTAATGTATAAAACTTTAAGTAATACCTGGTAGGTTTAAGTGGCTAAATTCATATGATTTGTTGTATACTAATTTCGTTATATTAAAAGCTATGTTTAAGAATCGCAATCCATGATATGTAAATATTTACAAAAAAATATAACAATAAGCATTTTTATTAATCTAAAATATAGTAATAATATAATGTATTTTAAAATGCAAGATTAAAATATACAAATAAGATTATGAAATAAATATTAATACACCAATAAGTTTAAATAATATTTTAACTATAAGAGAAATTAGCGGAAAGTTATAGGGGGTGATTAATACCCTTGGAGGGTAATGGATGGCAATGCTGTAGCCAATGAAGTTCTAACTGAGGCTCGGCTATTGCTGTTACCCTCCTGCCATGATCAGAGCTTTAATAGCTCAATAACACTGTAACCCTACACAGTCCTCTACAGATAACGGGGAAGATGAAAAGCATTCTTGCTTCGCCCCTTTAAGCCAGTCCTTATAAGGACTGTAGAGGAAGTATTCCCTGTGTGGTTGCCGGGATAAGAATAGCAGCAATATAGCTCATGCATGTCGTACGAGGCGACTACAAAATGGGTATGGGTACCCAGGGAGAGTAATGGATGGCAATGCTGTAGCCAATAAAGTTCTAACTGAGGCTCGGCCATTGCTGTTACCCTCTTGCCATGATCAGAGCTTAACAGCTCAATAACACCTAATCCTTACAATAAAGGGGCGAAACAAGAACGCTTTTCATATTCCCGTTGTCTGTAGAGGACAGTGTAAGGATATATATATATATATATATATATATATAAAGGTTTAATGACTATTACCGAGAGAAAAGATGACAAGATATATTTAACAAGATACTACTAGTTTACTAGTTTCGTTACATGAACATCCTCAGGTATCATAATCAAAGAAGTATATAAAAAATTACAGAGACTTAAAATTGTACTAACAGAACAAGTATAAAAAACAGTAGCGTGTTTGAAAAAAATGCAAGTATGAGTTCCAAACAAACGAATACTACGCGCTGTCGCGAGTGCGCCAGTACTGAGCAGAAGCAACGTGTGCGTCAGAGAGATTGTAACTCAGGCTGTTGTTGATATGAGAGGAATCTAGAGAAATTTCTCTAGGTTCAACAATCTTTCTTTCGAGTTCATCGTAGCACACATGGATGTGTGCTACGATGAACTACGATGATTTCATAATGCAGGAGTGTCTCAAGGGTCCCTACTGGCACCGATACTTTTCACGATTTACATGGCGGACATTCCGCACAATCCAATGTCATCTATCATTGCCCTATACGCAGACGACACAGATCTATTAAACCGCACCTTGTCAGCAAGAAACTGCAAGAAAACCTGCAGAGATTAGAGGACTGGTTCTCGGAATGGAGATTGCAAGTAAACCCTCAGAAGAGTATCGCCATGCTCTTCACTAAAAACTCAATATCTCCCAAAGATGACATCTTCCTATTTAATACCAAGATTCTCTGGAAAGCAGAAGCCAAATATCTGGGTGTACTGCTGGACAGAAAACTATCCTTCAGTCCACATATAAAAGCCTCATGTACAAAAGCAACAAAAATCATTGCACAGCTTTACCCTCTTATCAATAGGAATAGCAAGCTGGATACCAAAATAAAACTGCTCCTTTATCAGTTGATGATTCGACCCATTATTAGTTATGAATCCGGAGCCTGGAGCCACACCTCAAGTATAAATATCCTCAAACTACAGAGAGTGCAAAACAAATGTCTGCGCATGATCTTAAACGCACCATGGTATATCAGAAACGTCCAACTCCACCGGGATACAAATATCCCCTACATCTACTCTTTCCAGCAGTCTTCAGCAGTAAAGTTCTTCCCAGCATCCTCTTCACATCCAAATGAATTAGTGCAACAAGCAGCAAATGATGATGAAACAGACTTTTCCAAATATAGGAGACCCAAGGCCATCCTACTTCCAAATGAAGATCTTTAAATTGTTCCCACTCAGGCAGAGCACTTAGCTCATAAACGTTTCCCTACACAGCAACCTTATCAGATAGCAGGGATTATAAAAGCATTTTGCTTCACCCTTATAGTCAGCAACATCTTGCGTAGAGAAAGTAAGAATCCTAATGGATTTAATATAGCAAAGATTCAGGTTGCAAGTTTATTTGTTTTTTGTAGAGAATGAAAAAAAAAAAAGATTTGGTTATTATATCTGGACTGAAGCAAGGAACGAAGCATTCCTAATTTAGTAACGATCAATATGAACACTTCCAACAGTATAATCATTTCGCATCTGCTTTAACTCGAATAGGATTTAAAAATAGAATACTTAAATACATTTCAGTTTTTTATCATCTTAAAATGTTACAGAGAAGTGGTTGGTGTAAAGCTGCATTAGCTCCGTTCAGCTTATGTAAATGACGCTCGAGTGCTTCTTTGCAAGTGTACTTAAAACCAAAACAAACAGGTGATTTACAAAAAATGGGGTGGGGAAAGAAACAAAGCTTAGAAAAAAAAAGGGGGGGTATTAATTCGCTCGATAATCACAGTTAATTTATCCACTAATTTGTAAACACTAACAGAGAATAGCATAGAAATTTCGAAATATTAAGGCGATCATTGTACAGCGACATCTATTGGAGATAATAGTGATTATCTAGTTGGATCCATTTCGGGAAGAAGATGTAGACCAAATGAGGGGTCATTAGTTATGACAAATCCCCTACGAATACCATCAAAGCGGATGGCATAACAAGACATTATTCTTGATCTTGGGCGAGCTGTGTTCTCGGTAATACCTTAGCAACCACCAAATCACCATTTGCAGCCCATGCTTCTAACTGCGAGCTTATTATTTCTCCCGAGCATCCACTGGGGTCTGTATGAGAGGAGGAAGAGGAGGAGGCAGTGATAATCAGGGCAGGTAATAACCTTCGTAGCGCTAACGTAGTGTTCACCTGACAAAATCGCTGTTCGCCAGGCGGTAAGAATTAATGAAGGTGGTTACAATCAAGTAGAAGGAGGGGAATACAAAGCTCACGTGCCTGTTAATCTGGGCGGCCAACTTAACGGTCTTCGGTTACAGGTCATTGGGTTCTTGGGGGGGGCTCGTAAGTAGATGCGAGTTTTAAATGGCATGGAATGAGCATGTTTAATAGGAGATAATATTCATATTTCGCTTTGCAGATCGGCTCTGTTTGCGTCCGATTGAATGATGTTGATTGCTCAACTCCGAGATCATCCGTTGCCTAGGTAACGGATGATGATATGGCGATTCTACTTATTTTTCTTATGTGTTGTTTTTTTTTCGCTCTTTCCTACCAAGATGGCTGATAATGGGCCACGTTTCCTACATGAGCGAAATTTGGACGGACACTAATGGACCATGTTTTCCTTCCTCTTTCTTCAAATGTGCTGAGGGGGTATTTGTCCAAATGGGACGTTGGGGGATTAGTCTTTAGGAGTGAATCGATGTGATAAATGAGTTGTTTAGTTTTCGTTCTAACCTTCGAAAAGCTGTGGACTAAACAGGTTCCTAATTAAGGTTTAGGTTAAGCCTACTCAGAAAAGTTGAAAATTTAGTTCAAAGTAGTATCATCAGTGAGCTAGAGATTAGAACCCTGCTCGGAAAACTAAACACGGAACTTTTTAAAGCTATTTCTGGCCCTCCAATAAGCAGGTACCTCCTCAGTTTCGACGGAGTCCTTGGGCTGGAAAGACCGAGTTCGCATTCCATCTATGACACTAGGAACCTTTATCAGGTTTTTTCATTCAAAGGATAAGTTAGCCAGTCTCATACAAGGTAGAATGTTCTTAACCCGAAACTCAGGTTTTTTCGTCCTTGAAGACAGACAAACCAACCCCGTGAACACACACACATATCTATAGATAGAGGATACTGTTGAACAAAGAAAGTAACGGGAACCCAACTTGATATTTAATAATTCCCTAGTAATGTAGCATTCCAACCATCGACGGGTTGAGAGAGCACACCCACACAATAAGCAGGTGAGTAGTGGTCACACCAAGTCAGTAAAAATCATCTTAAAATTTAGTTAAATTTATTAAAATTAAGTGTTATAATTATAAATAATATAATTTTTATTTATATTTTACTTTTTATATTTTTTTAATATTTTTATGCTGTTGAGAAAAAAATAATGAATATCAAGTTATTTTAATTTCTTTAAAAAAATAAACCTTTGAGGCCATCTTGTCTAATAACTGTGTGTTTATCCTGTTTTGTAAGATATGAAAACCAAAGATTTTTTCTAGAAATCTTCGGTTTGGATCACATTCTGAATAGATTATATAAGGAGTATCTGAGTTTGGTAATATTGTGATAATTAATTATCATAGATTACTGTCGTGTGTGAGCTTCAGTGACATTTTTTTTCTGAATTGAAATCAAAAATTGCTTTTCGAAAACAAACAAAAAAAAATGCAGTTTAAACGTTTTTCTATTACAAGAGAATATAAAACTTCCAATGTTTAACAATTCTCCTCTGGAGTTGACTTCGTAATTTTTTTTAAAAAAAATAATTACATAAATTATCCTAATGAATATGGATTTAAACATGAAATGGAAAATTCTGTTTTTACATTTCATGTTTAAATTTATCTAGTTTATTGATTTATAGAGAAATTTCTTTATATTATTTATAGAGAAATTTATCGACTTTCTCAAAAGATTTTTTCTCTTTCATTAAAAGAAAACAAATATTTTTGGACTGGAAAGAAAAGGAAAAGTAGGATAAGCTAAAGATGTAATCTTTTACACTTAAAGAAAGTGTGGTGATGATAAGATGCAATTTTATGCTCTTATTACACTTTTTCTCACATAATATTGTGGCGTCATCATCATTACGATTTCAGGTGTTGAATTGCATCTCAATAGAAAAATTTAGGGTTCATTTTGCAAATATTCATTCACCATTTAATAGCAAATCGTTGCTATAAAATGATGGGGTTGCATAAAAGAATAAGAGCTGATAGAACTGTTATTATATCTTCGTAATAACGCATTTGGTCCGTTGTTTCTACCACTGTTGGAAACACATCTTCGGATAAGTGCAGCGGAGTGAACTGAGTGCTAGATAATCCTGAAACTCTGGACTAGAAAACATCCATGCCACATTGGTATTCGAATTCTCATCCTGTTGGTTGAAGAGCAGAAGTTCAGCACTCAGCTCAGAACTTCTGAACGGAGTGCTCAAAAGTTCTGAGCTGACAGATGATAGATTTTGTTTTTGCTTGTTTGTTCAAATACGGAAGCGGAACATCACCAGAAATCTATGAAAAAAAAAAATTGTACATTTTCCTGCTCTTTCGTATAGAGTTAATTCAATTATAGATCATTTGCAAACTAAACGTAAATTTTTCCCACTCAGCTTCGACGTAGTTGAAAGTATTTCTGAGCTCAAATTATTTTCAGTTGAACTTTCTCTTTAATACACGGAACGGTCTCAAATCAATCCCTTAGTAGCATCTCCATCCCTATACTATTTAATACAAAGAGAATTGTTCTTTACTTTCGTTTTTCGTAATATTAAATTAAAAGAAAGAAAGAAAGAAAAAAAAAAAACAGCACACGTTTTGATTGATTGGTGCCATATCCGACTGATGTCCTAGTTGCACTTTCCTTAACGAGCTTCATCTTGTGTACTATCATAATAATGAGGTTAACGTCAGAAATATACATCCACCCCCCCCCCGCATAGTAGTCTTTGAATAGAACCTTGTAAAAAATCGGGTGGGAAAAAAAAAAGACCAGCACAGTTGTGGATTCAGATCATCCAATCGAGCCAAAGTACTGCCTCCTTGAAGCAGTCTTCAGAGTGATGGTGTCACTTGGAAAGACCTCGTTTCTACCTCATCTAGAACTTTATAATCAAAGCGAATAGTCGATCTCGTAGTGGACGAAAAGATTTTGAATCTATCATGGATTTGTTATCCTTTAGAAACAAATAAACATCCCGAACTACACCCGAAATGAAAGAAATAAACTCGTCTCCTAGTGTTAAAAGTCTCTTTCTTATCCTAAACACAATAACAACTTTTTTTACGTCCTTCTGTAGATTTTACGTCAAGTAATTTGGTTCGAGTACAGTTCAATGTGGTCAACTAATGATCCTAGTAATCTAGCCATGAAATGTATATGGCCTGATTGTGATACTTCGAGTCTCTCTCTCTCTCTCTCTCTCTCTCTCTAAATATTACTAAAACTCAAAAAACCTTACTCGAAAAAAAAAAAAAAAAACAATTTCCATTAAATCCAAATGCACAAGATCGTCTATAAGCATTTCTTTTCTTTTTTTTTATTTCGTCGCAGAGTTTGTCAAAAGCCTTACTGACCACTTACATACCACAACGACAATCCATCCGCTGAGACAATCCTGATAAAGATAAATAAATAAAAAACGACGGAAAAAAAGAAAGCTAATGTAAAATTCCGGAGATCACCCCATTTACTCCTGCAAGTCACACAGACAAGTGACCGCGAGCAACCTCGTTACACCATTTGCGGATACTCGGGAATGAGTCAGAAGGACTTAACCTTCCGTGACCGAGGTCATTAAGTTAGGAACATTTAGTAAACTGTCCGGTAGGTGGCACGGTGACGCCACGAATTTACTCCCCGTGTCACGAGATCACGAAATCGTCTGTGGCGAAGTTGTTCACCTCCGAAACTGGCGCGTCTCCAATAAATGTGTGTGTAGTGGATGGCGGTGTTTCCCCCCGGAGACTACGTACTCAAAGGGCGTCGGAACTTGAAGAGGAAAAATTGATCCGCAAAAGTATGGGCGGAACATCTCTACGAGGGGGATGCTGAGAAACCAGGGGGGGGGGGAAGTGCTAGGAAATAGATTTATTCAGAACATTTCTCGTACTACCGCATTCCACTAAAAGGGCATCAATTGACGCAACCAAGCTTCCTAAACGAGTTATTTCTAAAAAGAGCGACGTTCGGGTCAAGCGTGTCAATCGCGTTTTTTTTTCCGAACTTCCCATCGCGAAAATTGTACACCTCTCGGAGCATCAACGATAAAGATACTCACCAATATTTCCGAACGTATTCTGCGTATGAGTTATCTCGATGAATTCAATGTCGTCGAAATTCTGTTACTCATTACAAATTACAAAACGGCTTTTCCATTACAATGCACGATGAAAAGTTGTGATTCGGTTGCTATGATAACAGAAAAATATCAGCTTCATCGTGGCATTCGGCTGGTATGGTAATCAAATATCGCCTAATCAAGATTCGGTTGCTTTGGTAACCGGATCTTAGGATTCGGTAACCATAACAACCGCATCCATGTTAGCAAGAATAAAATATTGCCGAATGCAAGGTTTACGCCTCCGGTGTTTGCAAATCTAAATTTATTATGATTTTTTTTTTTTTTTTTCGTTTTGTGTTATGGCGTTTCGTTATTGTACTTCCTAAAATAAATTTATTGAAAATATTTTTGCTTGTGTGTGTGCACGTGCGCGAAATGAAATTGTACAATGCGCAAAAGGTACATGTAAGCTATTTAGTGCTTTCATCCTTAGATGTTATAAGATTGATTAGATTTCTCTTCTCCAGCACAATCAAGAACCGTTAGCGAATGCATGCGCCGGAAGGGGAAAAGGGAGATGACATATGCTGAAAGGATTTGAGATGAAGGTAATGGGACGCATCCCAGGTGACGGAGGTGAAGCCACCACTGTTAGAAACTCTTTGTTCTGTTCAGTAAAAGGTTTTTATCGATCACTTTGCTATTATTTTCCGACTTAGTGAATTTACTAAGAATTAAGCTTCACTGCATATCATATGTTATACAGGGTAAACACATTTACAGGGGTAATTCTACCAGAGGAATGAAACAAACCCATGGGAATATTAATTGTTGTACACATAAGCTAAACAGGCTTTTCTCTTTTAAACTATCAGATTCTATTATCAAATTGAGTATACAGATTCGAGGGAATATTTGCAATCTAATGTTATTTCAGAGTTCACTCTGAATCTCCTACTAAACTAGCCTTCTAACTCCTGCATAATTGTTTCGAAGAATATTTAAACTCGAAATTTCATGTGCCTCAGAACGACACTAAAGAAAATGAAGCTAATCTCTTTCTCTTCACTTGACAGTGGGGAAAATTTAAAGCGTAACTGAAAACGCGAGTGTTGTTGTAAACTTCGAAAATTTCAATTGTGTTAGGAAATTTATTAAATTAAGCTAGATGGATGGCACAATGGACTAACTAGATATACGGTTGGCGCTGTGGCTGGGACAAAGAGCTAGCAGCACGCCATCGGGTTGTCATGACAACGTTTGGAGGACGATCGGGTGTTATTCTCTAGACAACCGGAAGGAATTAAGCCAGTGATGCTAACAGTCGCAAGTTCGTTTGAATGCTAAATATTCCGAAGGGGTATAAATAGCGTGTTATACCGAGAAAGTACATTTACAGGGGCAAGCTTTGGTGCATTTATCATTCGTAACTAGAGAAAATAGAGATGCTTATCAGTGAGATGTAGATTGAAATTTCCTTGCAAAAAAAAAAAAAAAGGAAAAACGAAACAAAGACAAATTAGTCACACATTAATGACTCGTCGCCTTTTTCTTCAGTAAACGTACTCAGGTATATCGACGGCAAGTGTGAATGACCTGTATGTTTACGGGAATATTAAATCAGGTAGCTGCGCATATCCCCCCCCCCCTTTCTCTCTATCGTTACATTTCTGTAGACTGCCTGACTTTTATCGCATGCCAATGATAGTAATGGTGCCCACACGCTAAAAGACCATCGAAGTCACCAATGTAAATCCCCTCAGTGTTGGTTGGTTGGTTGCTCGTGATCTATCACCATCCACCTTCAGGAAGAGGTACTCATCTGTTCAGGTGTCAGACAATGGGACGCCCTGCAGTCATTCCAGCAAAAGACCTAGAGGCGCCTAGAGTTCTGCGAGAGAGAGAAGTACTGACGCCCATCGAAAAAGGCGATGCATTTAAATGGAGTGTACAACCCACATCCCACGCCTTCCAGATAATTTCAGAAATCAATTCGGTCTCTGAGGTGGGGATGTCTGATTGAGTGACAGCACATAAATCCATGGGGACGTTTTAGCTTCTCGAGAATTCTCGGCAGTTCATTTCCCCTACTTTTGTAGTGTGGGGGGGGGGATAGAAGATGAAGTAGAGGGTCGTAAGTGTTCGCCCACTGTGACTGTTTGTAGTCAAGAAGAGTCGTGAAAGGAAGAGATGTGTATAATTGAATATTGGGTCACAGCAATGGTCCTGATGGGATTTGATTCCTTCAATTTTGGTCCTGTTTAAAACAAATCAATAAATATTTCCTGCAATTATATTATGATATCAAAACTAAAATACTAATTCGTTTCGATATCTGACACCCATCTGCCAATGGAAACGATACCTTAGTTAATTTCAAAGTTGCTGAAACGCAATACAACTAGCAACTTGTTTTTTTTTTTTCAATCATTCTTTTTTTTAACCCTTTTTAAAGCAAAATGCTCTCTCTCTCTCTCTCTCTCTAGATTTATTTTTGAAATGCCTAAATATACTTTAGCCAGTAAAATTTGTTTCTTTTGGTTGGAAAAACAGAATTTCGAATCTTAGCTTAATCAAGACTGTCAAGAACCATTTATCTTTACGTATCGGCCTCATACGGAGATGGCAGAATGCTACTTTCAGAAACTGAACTTTCTCCCTCTCAAAAACAGACGATGGTACTAAAATACATATTTGAGAAATATAATGCACTTGTGTCATGTCCTTAGTTATCTCTTCTCGATAGAAAACAACGTCCAAGTACTATTCGTATGGATATTTTCCAAGACTGATACTTTTCGTTAAACTGTTCTAAAATCTATACACGTTTCTGCTTCGAATTACTTAAATTCTGCTTCATTTATTCCTTCTGTTTTTTTATTATTTAGAAACAGCCTTTTTTAAGTATTGGTCGGTTAAAATATCTAAATATATGAGGCCAGTGTATAATATTTGACCCCTACTACCTCCTTGTGAGATTGACCGACCTTCACTTGAAAAGTCCTTGTAGACATCCTTTGTTTGTATGTCCAAAAAAAACAGCAAGCATATATTCTAATACAACATTAATTGGTTGCACCTCTCGCCATTCATAATTCTACAACCTTTGTTTCGGATGATTAATCATAAAACGACTTCTAATACAGCATAAAAAAATAATTGGTTGTTTCTACAGATGCGAATAAATCCTAGAAAAAAAAAACGAATTATTTATTTATAATGCTTAGTTTAATCTCCATAAATGCCTACCTAAGTTTCGTTCATTCATATCTCTTAGGATTTGATTGTATTCACTAAACATTGCCACTAGAGGTCTCCATTATCAACAATGAATTGATTACAGTATCATTTTTCAACAATGCAAAATTTATATTCAGCTTTGAAATGAACAATTAATAAAAACACTTAAAAACAGCAAAAATTTATATTCAGCTTAAAATGAACAATTAATACAATCACTTAAAAAAAACAGCAAAAATAGTTCATAATTAGGCTTACGCTCATAGAGGCATTTCCACAATTCTCGGCAGCCGCAAGTGTGAAGGATGATTTTTAATCGGTCCATTTACTTCTTCGCCTAAACACCAAGTAAGATACTTAAAAGACCTCGCGATTGTGAACGATCGAATGACCAGCTAAGGAGAACGACAAGATAGAAGAGAATAAATGAAGCGAAGGGGAAAAAAAGAAAGAAAACAACCTTCTTCCAATCTGTGTGTGTGAGTGTGTTGTAGTTACCCCCCACACTTCACCATCAGCTTTAAGTCACTAGAGATGCTGATGTAGTCAAAGACGTCTCCATGTGTTTACCGTGGCGGAGACATAAGAGTTCCTATTTATTGATGATATCACGTAGCAAGCGCTTGCAGAAACAACGTACCATGGCGAGCCATATTTCATACCGCTAAAGGCACTATAGCTTATTTCCCCAGAGATAGAATTCTATCAGAAGGAAAAAAAAAGTGGTAATATAACACATAAAAGCGAGCTTAAGCTGCACCGGCTAATATTCTCCGATTTCTCCTAGCTCCGGGAAGAGAGCTTCTTAAATATTTAGTAAGAGAAGGCGTGAAAGAATGCAATAATTTGTCTTAATAACTTTCTAAGATAGTGCAAGTTTAACGAGCCTGATTAAATAAGAACCGCTTATACAATCGATAAAAAGCTCTCTCACTACAGACAGATTACGGATGGGAGCCTCTACTAAGAGGCTTTAGGGAAAAATTGAGCACGACTTTGATGCCCTTACCTGGAATAATCTAGAAATATGTGATTTTCTTAACAACGGATTCGAAATTTCAAGTGTCTCGTTGTGATTGGCGTAGAATAAGTGAATGTGATGGTGACACGTGATGGTCACTTATCCAAAATTAATGGTTAGTGTTTGTCTTGTATGTGATACACTGCGTTGCAGAAGTATATGGAATATAAATATGGAAGTAAACAGAAGGCTTCTTCTTAAGTATTCTGCAAATGAGCAGGTTATTCTCTGTAGCAGAAACTTTCCTTCCGCTCTCTTCTGTTCTGAGCCTTCTCTTTCAAGGTTGTGTACCTGTCTCCATTCAGCGTATCATCTAGCATTGTTTTCCTTACTCTTCCTCTGGGTCTTTTCCCGTCTATTTTTCCTTCGATGGCATCTCTGGTGATTCCATTTTCTCTCGGAATATGTCCGATCCAGTTTCCCTTGCTTCTTTTTATCCTCCTTAACAGACTTCTTTCTTCTTCTACTCTTTTTAAGATCTCTTCATTAGTTATTTTATCTGTCCATTTGATTTTTTCCATCCTTTTCCAAATCCACTTCTGAAAGCTTTCCAAAATCTTCATTTCGTCTTTCTTCAATGTCCAAGTTTCAGATGCACAGAGGGCAAAACTCCACACATAACATTTTATTAGTCTTTTCTTTAAATTTTTATCCATTTTACTTCTGAATAAATTTCAATTTTCCATTAAAGGCATCTCTTTCCATTGCTATTCTTGCTTTTATGTCACCAGTACATCTTCCATCGCTACTAATCACATTCCTAGATATTTAAATGTCCTTACTTGATTCAAATTTTCTCCATTTATTCTTTTCATCCATAGTTGTCTCTTTCCTTGTTATTTTCATTACTTTTGTTTTGCTTATGTTAATTTTCATTCCATAATTGATACAGGATTCCGAATTCCAGTAATCTGTTTTCTGGTAATTCTAAGATTCCAATAATGTAACCTGTTTTGTCCATAAATTCATTAATAAAGTAACCAGGCCATTTAAGCTCACTTACCTACCAACACAGCAATCAATGCTGAAGTAAAGTACGTCTTAATTCACCCCTTCAAACCCAGTGAGAACAAGAAACTGAACGATTTTAGACATTTTTGAACAAATTGAAGGAATACTTTTCAAAACAATAATAGAGGTAAAGCTTCTGGGAAAAGATGAAGTGGTAGATCCTCAATAAGATGGATGGATGAAGTCTTTAGATAGCTGAGCCTTTAGAGAGTTGAAGCCTCCAGAAAAGCCGTCTATAGAACTCCTGGCGAGGATTCTTGTGGCGCAACATCAAGGTGCAGGGTGACCCTACAGCATCTGATGATGTCCAGTGAAACTATGGATGGAAAGGTTTTCAAGGTTTTAAATGGAACTCTCTCTCTGAACCTTTGAATCTTTCTCAAGGCACTATTTAGAAAAGTTTCCAATTTTAAAAATCATGTCTTAGTTGACGTGTCGTATGGCGTAGTGCATTATCATGCTCTTTCTCATCTAGGATGTTTCCATACAAACCACAACACAGTTATTTCCAAAATATCAAAATCTAGAATATCGTTTTACTTCATTGTACATTTCCCGAGTCATCTCAACAAGATTTCGGTCTGAATAAAAAGTTTTTTTTACACCAACATCATCACCATCACTGTCCGCGCGGTTAACCTAGTGGCTTTGCGCTTCGCAACCAAATGCCTGGGGAAGGAGTGTCCTAGGTTCGATTCCCGTCAACGACGTGAGGAGCTGAAGGATCTTTCTTAGCCATAGCCAAGTTAGCCGGTCTTGACGCAGTCATTTTCCCCCAGTTTATCTGGGATTTTTCATCCCGCAAGCAGGCAAAGCGATCCCTTGAACACGCACGGATACAGTCAGGAATACTTAAGACAATCCCCTCCGGCCATAGGTCTGAATTGTCAGCTATGCCGGTCCCAAGCCCGGATAAAAATAGGGGGATTAAGGCGGTGCCGTACCTTTCCGTAAAAGGGACTCACGACCCTTTTATCACCATACGAAATGAATGAATGAATCACCACCACTTAATAGATAATATAACACTAAGGTATAGCTCAGTTCTTCTACCATATAAAACACTTCGCATCAATTTTTCAGCGGTTTATTCTCCAATCACAGAAGTTGTGAGTTGTGCACCATGAGAGTCTAAGTGAGTATGAGATGATGTTTGGATTGTAGTTCATGAATGGAACTGCTGATGAATCTTGAACACTTCTGTTTGCAAGAATTTTCACGTCCCTATTTATTCTTTTATAAATTTATCTGACTGTTTTTTTTGGGGGGGGAAGAGAAGTTCTTATCCTCATCTCCGGTTTCTAGTTCATTTTAGATGTTTTACATGTACTCTCTCTCTCTCTCTCTCTCTCTCTCTATATATATATATATATATATATATATATATATATAGAGAGAGAGAGAGAGAGAGAGAGAGAGAGAGAGAGAGAGATTATTTTTTTACCCAAATGCTAATTCAGCTAAGTACATTAATTATCCACACCGTAATTTTCAAATTACTGATTAATATCTTATAAGATATTAATAATATAAGATAAGTTAATAGCTTAACTTTGCTCAACTACAACTTTGGTCAACCCTCAGATTACGATCCACTACAACTGGGTAAACCTGAAACTTTGCATGGAGTTAATTCTCCCCAAAGGAGAGTATCTCCTAGTAGTTGGCGTACATTATGTAGATACATCTTGTGTTATAATATACTCTACGTGAGGCTGATCTAAATCTATTTCGACCACACAAAAAAAAACACTGCCATCCAAGTTTAATTTGATCTAGCCATGAGCTAAATAGAAGTGTGAGTGTCAGAACTACTTTCAGCACGATAAGACGGTCAGATTTGGCTTTCCCAGCTGGGTTGAGGCCATTAACAGAAGCGTCATTTGACTAATGCATCTTTCCTGCCTTCTTAGTGAAGGTCACACTACTCCTAAGCCAAAACGTCGTTAGCAACGCACGTCCCCCCCTTCCCTTTGAGCCAGATGGTAGCATTCGCAAAACAGAAACACTCGTTAAAGACAAGTCCACACACACACACACACACAAAAAAAAAAAAAAAAAAAAAAAAAACTTAGGCTTTCAGGTTAAAAGCAAAAACAGTTGTATTCAGATAAGACACTGAAAATGGTGACGAAATATCCCCGTACACGGACGCTAATGGGTTTATTCTCTTCCCATACTACCAAATAGTTCCCCAGTATGGTCCGTGTTAATTTCTTTAAAAGCAAATCTCACATGCTTCGGCATCGAACACATTATCGAGCCTTACTACAGCATGTTAGATCACGGGTCTCGTGAGATAAAATCACGCACTCACCCACAACAGTCAGGTGACTAATTCAGCTATTTATATATATAAAAAAGCAAAGCTGTTGGGACATCAAACAAAGTACGAAGTTCTAGGAATTACTGTCTTAAAATGCATAAGTTTGTGCCTTTCTTGAAACTAATTTCGTCGACGAATCGCTTACAAGGAAAATCGCGAAGTTTGCCATTTGCTCAAAGTCTTAAAATCCTACCATCATTACGTATGTGGACGTCATGCCAATTACCAAACTTTTACGACAAAATGAACTTAGAATCCTCTGGGAAATTTGCAGAAACTTGCAACGACAACAACTAACTATTAGAAGGAAATGTAGTATACATCGGGATTATTCTTGTCATAGAAGTTAATCATTATCCACTCCGTTTTCATATAAATACATGTTATGTTAGTGGCCTTGAAACCACGCATCGTTTATTTATTGATTTATTATTAACGATTTTCCAAGTTATTTTGAGAACATAACCCGTTTTCGAGTGGTCCCCACTAGAGGCCGCCGGAATTCGAATCTTTCCATTTTATACGTATTATTTTATTTAAAACAAAAAGAGAGAACGAGCGTATAATTGAGTTCATACATTTTCATTTCCATTGAGTCCTTATCCTTATAAGGACTGGCTTAAAGGGGCGAAGCAAGAATGCTTTTCATCTTCCCCGTTATCTGCAGAGAACAGTGTAGGGATAAGGTGTTATTGAGCCATTAAAGCTCTGATCATGGCAGGAGGGTAACAGCAATAACCGAGCCTCAGTTAGAGCTTCATTAGCTATAGCATTGCCATTTCCATTGAACTGTTGTCATAATTTTATTATAGTATTATGATATATAACACTTATAGGTGCATTTAGTTTATTTACAATTTTTTGAAAAATTTTAAATTATTTAAAGTATTATATAATAAGTTAAAGATAAAATATAATTTTCATAATTATTTGATAGAAAAATTAAACAAATTAAAATTATTAATTTATTAAAACTATGAAAGTAGAATGGATGACATCCGTGAAATGGAAGCTTGCATATAAATCTTTACGTCAAACATTGTTTAACTCATTTTGCTTATCAGGATAATAAATAGATAACTTATAGAATGCCAATAATACCGTTGCATTGGTTATTTTACACGAGTGACTATGATATCATTATTATTTTGTTCTAGAGCATGTTCCAGATTTCTATCAAGGCCTACTTTGGATGGGATTCTTTTTTGTGTTGTCATTGATTAGATTACCATGTCCATTGTTTTATTTATTTTCTTTGTGCAGCTCCTTCTATTCATTTGCAGGCAAACGTTTCCCTATTATCTTCCATAAATAATATGCTGTCTTTGTATGTTTTAATTCGATAAAAAATTATTCATAAAACCATCTCTTTTATAAAGAATTACCAAAAACTGCAGATCTAAGTCTTAGGCTTAAGATAAACTGGATGTTTTTCGAGTCTGTCGATCATCTGATAAAAGAATTTAGGAATAATCACCCCCCTCCACCTCCTGATGAATTTATTTAAATCGACATCATTATAAACATCACCCAATGACGTCATTCAGTATAATTATCTTTGATTAATGGAGCAAAAGTGGATGTTAGAAGAAGGTGATAATGATGGGGACGTCTGTCAAGGCAGGAACCAGGAAAACACATTAAGTTTGCTAATTAATGAGTGCCATGAACAACATCAAAGTTTTTGTTCACATGTTAAGGTTCCGGAACGTGTCTAAAGCAATATTAATAATACAACCTGAAATTACATAAAGCCATGCAGACAAGATGCTATGTCGATAATTAGCTTAATGTGTTCCCACATCTTTAGATAGCACCTCCCAAGATACGTCGAGGGTAAAAAAAAATATTATTTGAGATAACCTCTCCTAATTCCCGCTTTTCCCAACTCCGTTAAAGATGGCTGCAGATTGAACTCACACTGAGGAAGATGTCAAAGTTATTGGTAATCTGTGAAATTTCAGCCGAAATTAAAATAAGTTAGTTTGGGGAAAATTTTAGCATTAGGATTAACTAAGCCTAACGATAGGCTTAAGTGAAACTTGGGTAATAAATATTTGCCAATCCACTCGGCAAATAAATTGTCAAGAAAACTTGTCACATCAAGCTATAGAGTTGTTAATCTTCTCCCTCGTCTCTTTTTTTTTTCTTGAGAACTCAGTTGACATCGACGGAGTCTAAAAATAATAAATGGACTCCATCATCGAACAGTGAACTAAGTCATTTATATACCATAACGCGTGCACATCGATTAGGGGGATGGCCTAGTTTGGAAACTGGGAACAAAGAAAAGCATTCTTTTGTATGGAACATCTTAACATTCCACTGACCGATAATAAAAAAAAAATTAAAAAAAAAACGTAAAGGAATATCAGTTATTGGCAATTGCATTGTTATTGAAATGATGTCTTCTTTTTTTTATGGATTCCTGCCAGAAAATTCACTTATTTAACAGCGTAGTAAAGGTATTTCTGTCTTCTATACGTACATTAGAGTGATAGGCCTAGTTTAAAGATAACTTAATACACACGAATGCTATTTCCGGCCTTTTGTTCGACGATCTAGGAACGATTTATCCATCATTAAATGAAAAATTCTTTTTTTTTCAATAGTATTCAATTAAGAATGTTGAGCAATATTCTCCAAACGAGTTAGGTATCCGAAAAATGTAGATGGCAATTGGAAAAATTAGTGAACAAAGGAACACAGCAGTCGCTTTCAAAGAGATACGTAATTTCTTTTCAAATCCTCATACAACGTGACGTTGTATTTATGCGATGCGCTGGTAGATTTCATTAGTTGCCATAGCAACTGACTGTAGGAGATGCTTGCTCTCATCTGTTGCGACACTAGTAATTTTTTTTAGCTATTATTATCGTACTTGAAGGACTACTATTATTTAGTTTAATTTCTCCAGACACGTGGTTTTTATATTAATATCCTCGCACCAGACTACTACTTATAAAATATACAGGAATGGAAAAACAGCTGTCAAGAAAATGGAGAACTTTATTTTCATCTTTTGCCATCTTCCAAAAAAAGACTAACAACGAAATAAGAAAATAAATAAAATGAAAAGTACAAAAAAAAGTAACTAGGCGGCGCTGCAAGTTCGGAGAATCGGTAACAGTCGAGTTAATACACGGAAGTATGAAAAAGAAGACAAGTCCATTATTGCATTACAAAAAAAAAAAAAAACGAAAGAATCAGTAAATAAAAAAGACTCCAAGGCCACCAACGTGTAGAACCTCTGGTAACAAAGGAAAGGAGGATAGAAGAGACCGCCTTACATGTGTAAGGAATGTGCTAAGACGATGGCCACCAGGCACTTTCCCAGCGCATAGATGAGAAGGTAGCAACTGGTGACTGCGCATTTCCACCAACCACAGCCTTTTCTCCAGGGGTCGTTCGCTATTTATTGACGGTATCGCTACTTAAGAAAGTCATTCGTCATGATCGCCCCATTACCCTTCTTCCGAATTCGATGCATTGCTATCGATGAAAAAGATGCTACGAACCAGGGCTTACCTCACTGTGCTGGGAACACGCAGGTGAGAGTGGGGTGCAAATTAAAAAAAAATCTGCGGGATAAAGAGTTAATATTGGGTATCGTTGAGAGAAATTTAACCGATTTATACATTTTTTTTTTTTTTGTTTATCACATTTCCATCTTCATTTCTCTTTTTTTTTTGCAATAACTTCACCGTTTTGCCCCTTCGAAGCACGCATCTCTGCATGACAGTAATGCAATGCAGGTTGTTGGAAACGAAGGGGGAAGTAGTATATTGTTATCAGTGTCAGGAATGGGGGTCAGTAGAGAATATGAGTTCTCTGTTGAAGTATCATCCCACCAAAATTATACTTTATTATAACGACTTGAAACTCTTAGATATCGTTTTGTTTGAAATTTTGCGCACTTGCAAGAATAGAACTACAGTATCTCATTCAAACGCGATCATTTTATCAATGCCTAGTTGCTTAACGTTCGAAGCAGTTTATCAATAGGGGGGGAATGAGTTGGGGTTAGTCACAAAAGCTCTTTTTTTTATTACTTTAATCATCGTTTAAATTAAAATACTCATTAAACGTTATTTAATATCATTCAAGAATTACAAAGAAACATTGAAGGCCATTTAATTTTTAAGTTATTACGACAAATATTTATATGTTTCAATGATTCAGAAGCGCGTCTAAAATGCACACTTAAGATTCAATTTTATATATTTATATATATGCACACACACACACACACACACACACACACACACACACACACACACACACACACACACACACACACACACACACACACACACACACACACACACACACAAAAAAAATCTTTGGTGTTTAAGCCAACATTTACTATACGCAACACTTTAAGCCCACACTCTACTCTCGCTACCATTACATTCTAAAAGCAACCATCACCGAACCCTAAAAGGCTTGTGCGTTCTTACGTTACATACTGTCTTAGAAACGATGAACTTTCTTTGTCAGTCTTCTCCTGTTTGGTTTTCATACAGATTCCGTTTGAAAAATCTCATTTGCTCGCCCACTCTTTCGCATAAATGTGTGTGTGCGTGTGCACGTTAAGCATGTGTATGACACCAATCCTTGGGCGTACTGTAACTCGTTTTTCTTTTTTCTTTCTTTCCACGCGAGTTAAGGATGGAGATTATTTCTCGTTCCTCCCACTAGGTGAGAGAAGGGAGCAATCCGTTGTGTGTCCTAACTTTATGAGCGGGATGACTTACAAAAGATGCCGAGGCTTGGTGTCATCAATCACGGAATATGTGAGATCTCTTCTGTCCCGCCAGTTGCTTATCGGAACATGATACATCTTACAGGCAGAACGGGAGTTACTAAAACTTGTCAGCAGACTCGCTGAAAGTAGAACGTTTTCCCCCTAATTGCCAAGTGGTTTGTTCGCTAGCTCCTATAATTTTCGTACGCTTCTCTTGTAAATTGCTGGGAGAGTTCGACCATACACAAATAAAACTTTCTTTCTACAAACCCTCATCTTTCCACGGTTCGGTAATGAGACGTTTTAAATAGCGCTGCTCCAGGCAGCCGACGAACCGACACTTGAAAAGAGTTGCGAAAAGAGGCAATCATTGAAAATGGCAAAAGAGTTGGCAGACGACACTTTAAAAAGTTTGAAAAAAAGGAGGACGACATTTAAAAGTATTCTGTTTTGATGAAAGATACAACAAACTATTTCAATTTCAAGAATTTGTAGCAGACGATACTTAAAACTGAGAAGAGGTAGCAGAAGACAGTTTAAATTTATATTATGTAGCAGAAGAAAACGACACCGTCGATTTCAGTAAATAAGTAGATTTCTTTGAAAAATACGTTTCTTTGTTTGTTGTTTTCAAAAGAAAACGACAAATAAAGAAGTAGACATTTCATTTTTTAGCAGACGATATTTTAAAAAACAGCATATTTTATATTCGCTAGAAATGTAAATTAATTATTTTATGAATTGTGTTTGATTTTTTTTTTCTTTTTGAAATAATTTATATTTGGTAGAAATTTAAATTAATTATTTTATTAATTGTGTTTAATTCATTTTTGTTTCTTTCTGAAATTTTACTTTTAGAGATATAATAAATATTTATTTATAATAAAAAAAAGAAGGATTTGATTTTTTTTTTCTTTCTGAAATTTTACTTTTAGAGATTTTTTTTCTTTCTGAAATTTTACTTTTAGAGATTTTTTTTCTTTCTGAAATTTTACTTTTAGAGATATAAATATTTGTTTATAATAAAACAGAGAAGGATGTGACAACTAATCTAAACGGTTATCAAACGACAACAACAACAACAACATCTTAAAGTCCTTTAAAGAACTGGGAGATGGACTGAGTCGTTGACTCTTTATCCCGTCATCTGAATGAAGAAAATCTGTGTGGATGGGGTGCTATTTAGCTAAAAGCTCTAGTCATGGCTGAATAACGGCAATATCCTAGTCTCAGTTAAAACTTCATTGGCTACAGCATTGCCATTCGTTACCCTGGAAGTCCTAAAAAGAACTCTCTTCCTTCACGACAACAAAATCCTTATATGGACTGGCTTAAAGGGGCGAAGCAAGAATGCTTTTCATCCTCCCCGTTATCTGCAGAGGACAGTGTGGGAATAAGGTCTTATTAAGCTATTAAAGCTCTGATCATGGCAGGAGGGTAACAGCAATAGCCGAGCCTCAGTTAGAGCTTCCATTACCGTCCAAGGGTATTAATCACCGCATCTCAAGGTCGATTTTCATCCTCCTCCAGCCACGACAACAACATTCTTAAAAGAACTGGGCGATGGACTGAGTCCTTGACTCTTTATCCCGTCATCTGAATGAAGATAATCTGTGTGGATGGGGTGTTATTGAGCTAAAAGCTCTAGTCATGGCTGGGTAACGGAAATAGCCGAGCCTCAGTTAAAACTTCATTGGCTACAGCATTGCCATTTGTTACCCTGGAAGTCCTAAAAAGGACTTTTCAGCCCACATCACCGACAACAACATAACCATAACCATTCTAAAAGATATTTACGTTATGTAAAAAAAATTAGACGTTATGTAAAAAAAATTAAAGGTGTATTTCGTTTTTGTTAGAAATTTAAATTATTTTTAAAAATCAGTTTTTTTTTAGAATTTAATTTTTTTAAACTTTATTTATATATTTTATTTATGTTTAACAGCTAATTTTAATAATCTAGGGATATCAACTTCTCTTATGTTGGAAGACGAAATGATTGTATGCAATAAAATAATTACAAAGAAGTTATAAAATGAAAGCCAGCAGTCCAAAAGGAAAAACAAACGTTGCTACCACTTCACGATAGTGTTAGCTGGGACCCACTTGTATACACTTTATATGTTTTCTTAATTCTTCCTTAGATTCTCGTAAATGTGTCTGAAAGTAGAAACTCCGAATGAATTAAACCACCAATACACACTTACTCTTAAGAGCAACTTTAGGGATCATCGCATGTTGTTAATGAAGCGGGTGGACCAATTAGTTTTATGACTGTTGAAGCGTCGAAAGAAGCTACCCTGATATCATTAAGTTAATTCCTTTTTTTACGTACGCCAATGCAGAATTTTGTAGAGAAGATTCGTTGCTTGAGTTCCTTTACGATTTCAACGTCTGCTCAATTTGTATTCCATCAGTATATGTTCTAGTCTCGCATGATTAAGCTTTTAAACTTACCAGAGCACTTCAAAGGGTTGTGAATCACCCGAATGACGTATAGAACGCGTCAATTGTGATACTCCATTACAACAATGACTACATTTAATTGTTGATCGCGCGCCTGGCTATCGCGAGAGAAATTAACAAGCCATGAACTAAACAGTGTTAAAGTTATAATTGTTATCTCGAGTCCACCGTTGTCATGACAACCAATTGTAGGTGCTCTATTAGGTAAGCTAAAAACGCATTGTTTAAATGCACTTTTTAACGCAAAATATTGATTAAAAACAACTCACGCTTGACGAATACTTACATAGCCGTCCAAAGCCACAACTCAAGTGTCTTTTGAGCTTCTGGATCCTAGACGTACTCTTCTTATCTTTCATATTCACATCTATATTTAAAAAAAAAAAAAAAGAAATGAAAATTTTGGCTGAATGTGAAGTATACTTTATTAGAAAATTCCCAAATTTAATTAATAAAAATGTTTTACAAATGGCACACTAGGGATTATTTGAGATTGGTATTGCACGCTGCTATGTAATGTTGTTCTAACCATCTCTCTCTCTCTCTCTCTCTCTCTGTCTCTCGTATTAGATTTAACAATCTCAACTCATTTACCATCGAGTTTCCGGACCGTGCGTTGAATCACGTGAGTTGCATGGGAGGAGTCTTAATTGTTATTCCCAGTCATCTTTTCCTGTACAATTAGCGGCATACGAACGTGGAAAGCAGGATTTAATCAATACATCTGTAATGATCATAAGAGGATTTGGGTAGCTACCAGAGAAAGCGAAAGACACAGACAGAGAGAAACTTGTTTTGCTTTAAATCCCCCGCACCGAAGGTTCCGATGTTAGAAAGTTTCCAAACGAAAACAAATCATAAAACTCAAGGATGAAAAAAAAAAAAAAGAATCTTTCGGACCGTGAAATTGTCAGTAGACGGTCGGCATTCCTTGTAGGAGGCTTAGCACAAAGGAATATAGCGGTAGGCCGACTGTTTTGATACATTAAGCACACTGCGATAGAGAGATGCTAAGAAACCCATAAAGCCATGAAATGTGTTCTGATGGAACGGACTAAAAGCCATTATTCCAATACAGAGTTCTGTTCTTACTTAATAATAGGGGTCATACATTTATCAACCTCTTTAAAACAACATACCGATAGAAACATTAGAAGTACTGAGTCCCTTTTTTTAGATTTATTTGAGAAACGACTTCAAGAAAAACATCGTCAGAAGAATAGGATGCCGTTGAATGATTTTCGAGATATCTCTATTATCGCCTTAGATTTCAAATCTGTATATAAGATTTGGGCCATTTATTTTATCCATTGTAGAGCATAAATGCTAACCGCAATAGAATTTCATTTATCCGTATTGTTTGTCAGCCTAAAAATAAAACTAATTTATATAAAAATATTTTATAAATAAAATATTATTCTTTTATAGAAGAATTTTTTTGGAATTTTTTGAAATAATCAATAAAGAAATAAAAAATTATAAATACACCTTTTATTTTAGAAAATCCTATAAGTATATGAATTTACTAACGAAGCAGATTTATACCGAATACAAGCATACAAATGTTTGGTAAAATCATCCCTTGGCGCAATTCTACCAAATATCTGGGAATTCATCTTGATAGACGTCTAAACTTCAAGTCACATATGGATAGTGTTACCACTAAGGCAAGTCAGACTATAGCACAGCTATATCCACTTTTGAACAGGAACAGCTTCCTAAGCATAAGCAACAAAATCTTACTTTTCAAATCGGTAATCAGACCGCAACTAACTTATGCCTCTCCAACCTGGGGTCACACGACTAAAAGCAACATCAACAGATTTCAGATAATACAGAATAAATGCCTAAGAATGGCATTTAATGCCCCATGGTTCATCAGAAACATCCAATTACATCAAGAAGCCAATCTTCCAGATATTAAGACCTACATGACAAGCATTGCAGAGAAATTCTTCACAATCACGGATAATCACCCAAATCAGTTAGTTCGACAGGCAGCGGACTACAAGCCCTCAGATCGTTTCAAACATAAAAAACCGAAATCCTCCATCGCAAGAGAAAGCTGATACAGCCTCAATGCTCACAATGAGCGGGTAAATTACCCACAATAATCTCATCACCCACAATATAAAATCCAGATGAAGGGATAAAGAGTCAAGGACTCAGTCCATCAACCAATTAAGTTCAAGTTCAAGATTTACAAACCTTCAAGGCAATCATTAAAACAGTTTTCAAGTACTTGAAAAAAAGTAGTACTTTGCTATCTTTAATTACCACTATTCGAAGAAAAATAGTTGTGGTTAGCAGAAGTGTATTTTCTCATCCGTTTCTACTTCTGATCTGGTTCTTTATCTACGAACGGAAACTTTAATAAATACTCGGATAATGAGATGGTAATTGAGAGACGTTAATCTAATTAATGGGCCTGTTAGTAATTAATCGAACAGATGGGTATATTAAACATAGCTATTCACTCATTCCAATGGGAGACAACTTGTGGCTGCTAGCATTTAAATGCAAGAAATATTATTATAAGGATAATTGAACATTTAAAAGTGATTTCTATTATTACATTATCCTCCAGTAGTTATCATCGAAATGACCACTTCGAACACATATTAGAATTAAATTATCTAATCCAAATATTATCATAACTAATTATAATCTTAAAAGTTACCTAAATCGTCTAATAACTCTCTTATTTCCAATTTTTACTTCAAATAGGCTTATACACCATTTAATGTTTTGTATAGAAAATAAATTTATTTTGTAGACGTATCCGCAATTTAATAATTAAAATTAATGTTTTTTGTTATTTTTCTATAATCTTGCTAAAGGTATTATGAGAAGCATCACTAATTTTATACGTTATTACTAAATGTAAATCTGGATCTGTACTCTTGTTGCCATGGTAACGCCATTCGGACATGTACGCACGAGGTCTGATAATTAAATAATCGGGATGATTTTAGTGAAGAGCATAATAATACCGTATCGCTAGTGTTGGTTGGGATTTGATTCGTCATGGAAATAAGCAACATTTATCCACACAAACAATTTAAGGCTTGTAAGAATTCTTTTTGTCAGTCTCATTGCTTTTCTTAATCTATTTCGTATATAATATTTTGAATCGTTTTTTTCCCTGTTTTGGAAGAGTAATGTTCTTAAAAATAACATTTTAATTAAAAAACACAAATAGCGACTAAATGTAGTTTTCTTTAGACATGAGACTAGACAGACGAAGAAAGAAATTGGCAACAAGCCAAAGGGGAAAAAAATTAAAATTATTATGAAACAACAACCTGGTTGTCATTTTATTGACGTACAAGTCATTGTCAACTACACTATTTTATATTTTGCTTACAGAATACAAAATGAGTTTGGCAATCATTCTCTAATATGAAAGCATATCCTTACACATAATACTGTAAACGTTTTGTTCAAAATAGTACTACTGAGAAAGAACAAAAACGTATGCAAACATGCGGTAATTTGTATTGGCTTCTCTCCTCCTCTCAATAACTCTGAATGTGTTAAAGAAGCTACAGCTGATTATTATTTGGAGAAGAATGGTACCTCTACGGACAAATGCTGCATTTGAAGTCATTATGAGTGATAACAACGAACTTTAGATGCTCTTCTTCTTCTACGACCTAGATAACACTAGTCAACATCCAGTCATTATAAATTCCTCCTCTTTGGTGTACAGAAAACGAAATCATTGATTAATTCTAAAACCAGATGACACGTTTAATAAAATTAAACAGTTGTTATTCTGAAAATGTAATTATCTTTCTATTGCTAACAGTGATTTATACTTAACAATAAAATATTTTGTTAGCATTAACGTATTTCTAAGCCATGGTCACGCTCCAGCTCCGGTAACAATAAAAAAGCAGTTGTGACGTCATTTGACGTCACAGCCAACGTATTTGAGTTTAAGAATTTTTGCTGGGATTTCGAACTCCGGAGAAATAAACTCATGCTTTATTTTTATTTTTTTATTTTACCAGAAGAAACTGCTCGATGTGTACCGTCTCCGCAGACGATAGTGTCATTGACTGCACAAGCAACGCCCTTATCTCCCCAAATACGTCATGTATTAATAGAAAATATTGCACTGATTGAGTTATGGTTAGTGCCATGAAATGGCGGGGGCTATCTCTAAAGACAATTTATGACTTTTGTAGTACATTATTTTTTAAACTTGATCAATCTGTTCTGGTTGTACACCAATCTCTCTCTCTCTCTCTAACAGACATTAATATTTATGAGCTTCAGAAACTTCAATAGCAAAACGTGGAAGTCATTGAAACTATCGACTGCTATTTCAAGTAACATTTTCTTCGGTTTAAGTTTCAAATGGGGGACGGGAGAGGGGGGTGAAGAAGAAGAAGAAGGTGGGGAAAAGAAGCAAATATTTTCTAAAACTCATCCAAAATTTTTTCTCAAGAAAATTTCGAGTTCATGTTTGATTTTATTTATTTATTTATTTTGTTGAAGGGGAAGTTGTTAAGGTTTCTGTATTAGAAACAATACCGAACATTTTTTTTTTTTAAAAAAAAAGTCGTGTGTTTTCACACACTTCGGCGAGCGAAAAATGGAGGGTTGGCAATCGCATTTCTTTACACTAGCGGGTTGAATAAATAATTTCCAGTATGAAACATTTATAAGTAAATTTCTGTTTTGTAGAATTACTTCCGAAGTATGCAAGGCCCTGTTTTAATAATGTAAAAATACGAAGTGTGCGCGCAAACTCTCTGGAGGTATTACGTTGCATGCAACCAACTGCTTCTTATTATATGAGAGAACGGGGGGGGGGGAGGGACTTGAATCTCTGCGACTCACGTGCAAATAATAAGTACTGACACGGAGTGTGATTAATTTTAGGCTTAGCTTTCAGTAGAACAGTGTTTTCTTCTCTCTCTCTCTCTCTCTTTCTTGGGTTTTACGAGCCCAAGAACTCGATTTTCACATCTGACCTTCTCCGAACAAAACAATCAAACTACGGATTACCACCACAAGAGGGCATCTCATACGGTTCAGTCACTGCGGAAAGTATTCTTTGCTAACGTTTTTAACCTTTTGTATACCCCCAAGACAGAAGAGCTTAGTTGCTTATAAATAATAAATTGTTTTTGCTCTGAGTGCGTTCTGACGTCATCGGTTTAGTGGGAAACAAATACGGTTTGTCGGAATCAACAACCACCAACCCTACACTTGACAGTAAAACGATGTAATTAAAATGGATTGCAACGGTTCCAAGGTTTGGTTGTTTTGTTTTCTTTATGATAGCAAACCAGTATTGTGGCTTAAATCGTTTCGCCATCATTGGATCTCATCAGTTAGACGTTTCGCTTTTTTTTTTTTTTGAAACTAACAAAGCAGTTTGTGTTGTTGACTGGCATTAACTGGACTTGTCGATCATCAAGGAAGGGATACTCAGTACGTGTGTGCAACCTTGAAATAACCTTAGAGATACATCACCATGGTAACCTACGAAAAGACGAATACAATCCATAGGCTGTATCATCTTACGGCTAGAAGTGGGCTGTGTAGGAATATTTTTAAGACAGTACATGATTGAAAATCTGCTGGTCGGGAGGGAGTAGATTTAGAGTGCACAATGAATATGAAGTGTCATGCGAACATTAAGATTTCCGTCCATAACTCACGTAAGAAAAATCCCAGTCCCCTCTGCTCTCAGAGGGGACAGCGTAACATTGTAGACCACAATAAATGTCTAGTAGCATGCTAATAGGTTGGGTATTGACTGGCTCGACGAGATATTCCCTGTACAATAGCCATACTCTGGCTGCCCGCCAAGTGGTCGTATATCGTATTACTTCTTACGGCCTCTGAATATTAGTAGTCAGGACTCGCTCGTGCCTTGTCGGAATGTCAATACCACCATCGCTCTTTCAACGCTGTTTTATTTCCTTCCTTACTAATATTTCAAGACTTTTCGAGAGCAAACATTCTGTAGATACAAAGCCTTGTCTTCGTGCATAATTTTAGGAACTTTTGTTTCATTTTATTTTTATTTATTTAAATAACGTGACTTTTGTTGGGATTCGATAGCGCCACCAATCGACAACTTTAGGAACTAACGAGGCCATCTTTGTTTTGTTTTTTTTACGCTGCAACTGTTGTCAAGATTGGATAGCACCATCTGACGACATCCATCAGAACTAACAAGGTCTTCTTCAGGGTATTCCAACATGATAATTCGACTTAAGCATTAAACTGACAGAGCTTCCGAAATGACCCCCCCCCCCTCCTGCTATTATAATCTACTTTATACAACTGTTCTTCCCACTCATGGGCCGTGATCAAAAATGCGCAATTTTCCTCTCTTTAAATAATGTGACTTTTGTGTGGGAATTCGAATAGCGCCACCTGGCGACATCTTTCGGAACTAACCAGCCGCTTTCTTCTGGGTATTCCAATATGGTAATCCTACTAAAGCATTAAACTGACAGGCCTCCGAAACGACCCTCCCCCCACCAGTTCGTCCCTCCTGCTACTATAATCTACTTTATACAACTGTCCTTCCCACTCAGGTTCTTAATCAAACATTGAAAACGCATTTATATTTCGGATAGTACGTTGCTTCGCCTAGAGTTTTGCCTTTCTGTGGGTGAACATAAAGGTGTTGTTCTCTCTCTCTCTACTGCACTAAAAGAGGCGCCAGAGGGCGCTTGTGTCATTGGCTGGGGGTTGCCTTGTTAAAAGGCATCAAGGCAATTTGCATATAATGACTTTCCCCAACCTTGCCGTCGACAAGGGAAGTCGAGAGTCCCCTCTCATTAAAGGCTACTTTACTCCAATTATCTTACGCTCCCCCCTTCAGCCTGTTAGGTCTAAACTTTTCGATCTTCAACACGCCAAAATCTGCCCATCTGATTTGCATTTTTTCCCCTTGCATCGACATCAACCATTAAACAAAGTAGAATTAGATTGTAAACTGAATATTTTGTTATCAGAATGTCTTTAAAAATTAGCTTAAATTAATGAGGAAGAACTTTTATTATTAAAATATAGGAGGGAAAAAAAAGGTTGATTTTATGTGAATAATTAATGTACGGGAAAATACAAACTTTCACTTATGAAATAACAAAGAACATTCGCTTTTTATACAACGAAATATTAAATTCCTATTTTTATAAAAATAAAAAAAATTCTTATTTGATAGAAATACAAAGGATTTTCTGATTAATTATCCAAGTTTCTATTTTCTTTCTAAAAAAATAAAAATAAAAAAATTCACAAAAAAAATAGAAAATAGAAGTTTTAAAAAAATAAAATAGAAAAGTTGTAGCTTAAAGAGTAAGAAACGTTCTATAAAGATTTATTTCTATTTTTTTAAACAAAGTTGAAAATTTCTAAAAAATATTTGGAGTTCATGTTCTAAACTAAACACTCGTTTCGAAGAATAAAATAGAAATGTTGCACTAAAAATCCATCTTGTAAACATCAATAGAAAAGTATTGCTTTACGAAATAAGAGAGAAAAGTTAGATTTATGAAATAATATTAAACAAAAATGAATACACCAATAAAAGGCAAATGTATGGGCTTCTGGGTTTGTGTGTGAAGTGGTACAAACTAAGGCAACATCAATGCAATGGTTATATACGAATAAACTCTCTGTAAAATGTGCAACTTATAAATATCACTTTATTTGCTATGAAATAATAATGGATCTTTAATATTCTTTTTAATTATTTGTTAAATTTTGAAATTAAAGAGTTTTTAGCTTCGTAATTTGATATTAGGTAATAAACCTTTTAAAAAGCAAAATAAAAATTATAGAATTATACGAAAAAATGAGGAAATTTGGGTGTTCTTTACACGGATTTCACTTCTGCTTTGTAATGTTGTTTCAAATAAAAATTAAAGCTATTTCAACTATTGGAAGATTTCTATGCATTTAATTCGTCATAGCAAACCAAATTTCAATTCCTCCTATAAGGAATTGAAATTTGGTTTGTCATAGCAAATTTAATTCGTCATAGCAAACCAAATTTCAATTCCTCCTATAAGGAATTGAAATTTGGTTTACTATGACGAATTAAATGCATAGAAATCTTCTAATAGTTGAAATAGCTTTAATTTTTATTTGAAACAACATTACAAAGCAGAAGTGAAATCCGTGTAAAGAACACCCAAATTTCTAACAAAAAAAAAAAATAATAAAAGAAAGCGATTCTGCGGCATCCATTGTTATACTATTTTCATTATTACATTTACCATAAAGGGAAAAAATAACAATAATCTTAGTTACACCAAACGACATATAAGTAACAACTACATGTCAATTTCTGATATTGTTACTTTTCTTTTTATTTCCCCCCCCCCACACAATTGTGATATTTAAAGTTGAACTAAATGTGGCGCCAACTACTATTCTAATAGACTCTCATCTCTTTCACTTTCCAGTGGAAATTTTGAACTAATGAGCGCCAGATGGTTCTGACGCAAACACCAAATTACTAATGCAAATAAGAGAGTCGGTTTTGATTTCCTATTAATGGCCTTGTTAGTGGCGAATATTGTAAACGCACCAGAGATACTTTCTACTGAAAAGTCACACCAGATGGAAGAAAGGAGTAAACAGCTCATGAATATGTAAAATGGGGTTACATTAAATGAAATATGGATGTTAATCGGGGCATGCATTAGTCGGCTAAAGAGCGATGGAAAAGTACTTAACAATATTATAAATTGTAAGCACAATATTTGTTGGTTATTTGGGATTCACCGACGATTTTACGCTTGTTATTCTAAATATTAACTCGTGATTAAAATAACGCGGTTTAAACGTGAATAACCTGAGTTCTGGAACCCTAAGGTAGGCTATGATTTTAGTTTGTTAAAATAAATAAACCCGAAAGAAAACTCATTATCTAAGACCGGTGATCCGAGCCTTTAGATTCGGAAGCTTAATTTTTTTTTCCAACCCACGTGTATCTCCTATGCTGCGCCACGGATCAAAAGAGAAATTAACCGAGATCACGTGCTTGATTAAAAAACGTGTGGTTATACGCATGCGCGAAATAGTCAATGAACATTTAGGACGAAATTATAAATAAATGGTCATTCAAATCAATATGTAATTGAAGACTATCGCAGCTACTCGAGCGCCATCTATCATTTCAAAGAGATGTTATAAATAATCATGAATAATCAGAATTTATTTTGATAACAATTAAATGAGTCCATGACTCCCTAGAGTTCTAATAATAATGATAAAAAGAAGAAAATAACCAGAACTATTTCTTTATAAACATCTTAAGCTAAAGAACTAAAATATGGAAGTTTAAATAACCTAAAAATAGAACGTCTAGTGACTGACAAGCCTCTCGTGTAAGAAAACCCATTTACGTCTGTGTGCTCAAGATTTTCTTCGTTTCCATTTGGCCCCCAGAGATAGAGAGAGAGAGAGAGAGAATGAGCATTATGGAATTGCTGTTGGTCATTCATAAGATCCGTTGAAACCATGATTAATGATGTGAAGACGGAATAGCTTTTTAATCGTCCACCCCAGTATCAGATTCCTGTGTGTCGCCAACTCTCTGGCTCTTAACAGACTCAATTCCTCATTTGTCGTCTCGTGAACGGTCTGTCTTCTTCTTCTTAACGGTAATCAAGTCTTACGTCATTAAAGGTGAACTTGGAAGGCCTGCATTGTCGGTAGAACCCAAATGAGTCTCGGACGTTAAACATAGTGGTGAGTAAATGCAATTTATTTTTTTTCCATTTCCATTAACTATTCGTTCCTTTTTATCTTTATAATTTAAAAGACAATAAAAAGATTGGTGGTTGGGAAAACAGGAACAACAAAATGTTCAACATTAATGCTGTCTGATGGTGGAATCACTAATGAGATCACTCAACAATGTTGACGTTACCACTGTATTTAAAACAAAAAAAAAAAAAAACATGCCAATTATTCTAGAGAATCATAAAAATGACATGCGAAGGGCCTAGGAAAATACACCCATTGAAAACAACAAAAAGAAAGTCTTTCATGGTAGCTTCCGTATCCCAATCGGTATCTATGATGCCCTTTTGTATCAGAAACACCTGGGTTAGACCCTTTTAGGGGGAAAAAACCTTCATAACTAGTTTTTTTTCCATCAGAATAAGAGTTATCCGATCTCGTACCTAGGTAAATAGCTTTTTTTACTCTTTTAAAATCTGATTTTTTATCTCCCCAAAATAGGGAAGCTGGTCACGCGCGATTTACAGAAATAATACACTAGCCTCCCAGCCTTAGCTGCTTCGGCTATAATAAAAAAAAAAAAAATTAAATAATACTTATTTCCGTTTTTCTAATATGTCTGTGGTAAACTAAATTTTCACACATATTTTGATTCCATTGTTGTCTTGATTGTTTAGTTATGACTTTCAAATATTTGTTCATTTCACTGATCTACAAATTGACTGTTTCGATTGTTGATAATGCAGTGGCAAAATAACAATCAGAATGGGTTATAAACTAACAATGCAATAGTAGTTTTGCAAGGTGATATCATTCTTTAACACAGTAATTGAATCGATGTCCACTTTTACGTACTCTATAGTCTGATTTTCGCATCCTTTAAATATATTAACCAATTCCATTTTGCTGCATATCATGATATTAAGGGGGAATTTTTATTAAAATAAACAACCACATTTGTTACTATTTCCATGTAAGGTTGAGCACATACCAACTAGGAGTTGAAGACGTTCGGATTGTCTCGAAGTTGCTAGAAAATATAGAACGATGAACAGCAGACAAATATGATAAGACATCTTTGTGTGCCGTTCTTGTGGAAATAGAGATAAGAAAGAAAGCAAATGAGATAAGAGAAAGGTGAACAAAACAGAAAAGAGTTCAAGAATGAGAGAACGAAAAATAAAACACGAGAAACAGAAAGTGAATAGATTAAAAAAAAGAGACGGAAAAGTGAGATAACAGCATGGAGAAATAAGAGACAAAAACGAGAGTGAGAGAAAGAGGAAGAAAAAGGTTAACAGACAGAAAAATTGTATAGATAAAAATAATACACTGAATGAAAAAAAAAAGAATACAAAGAAAAAAATAAAAGAAATGAAAATAGAACAAATATGGAAGAAAGATAAATAACAATGCAAAAAACAAAGAAGAAACATAAATAGAGAGATAAAAACATAATGGAAGAAGGCTAGTTGGTCAAATCTCGTATTTTAAGACCAGAAATAAGTAAGAAATTTTTCATAAGAACAACTCGGAGACATGAAGAAGTCGCCATGATAGGAAAAAAAAAACATTTGGACACGCAAAAGTCTTTCAGGATTAAAGAAATTTCCATACGAGAAAAGCCTTTGAAAGGAAAAGTTCACGTGCTCAAGGAAGACGACTCTTTACAGGCAGAGATAAGAAGTTTGGAAGAGAAGGGATATCGGATTACACGAACTCATACTGTAGAATGGAGGAGGGGATGGGTCTTACTAGGAATATTATTTACTTAGAGGGGCACTGACATCTTTGGGGAAAACAAAACGGGAAAAAAAAACGAACGAATATTACACATAAGTAAACAATCAACTCATGAATAATTCATAATTGAAGACAACGTTTATTTATGACTGGAAATAAAAATCGCAAAGCAAAAAACAAGAAGGCAAAGTATACTCCGTGAAGGAAATACACTGAATCATGAATTAAGAGACGTGGTCGATTTTTTTTTAATTTTCTTCGTTATCGCACATCCATAGAGTATACATTAATCCATAAATAGCTGTTTCTTTTCTTTGTTTTTTTTTTAAATCTCATATGGTGCATATAGCAAAAAGGATAGAGAATAATTTTCCCACTTTAATTAAAATGAATTTACAACATAAAATTTTTCGCAGTTGAAAACATTCGTGACGTTATAAAGAATAGAAACATCCATTAAATATAATTGCATTATCATTTAATCATTTCAATTCTGGATTAAATTAAAAACGATCGTGGTTTTCTAAAACTTAACTGAGACTTTCCTTTCAATTGTTACATTTTCAAATACAACAATTAAGAGCAGTCTCTTCTGTCACAACAATTAGGTAATACAATCACCAGTTAGAGTGATAAGTGCGCATGTGCAAATGGATTTCTGCACATGCGCGATCTAGCATTGATTATGAGTGCAAAAGATAGCTCATGTTACTTTTACAGTATCACAACATACTTTTCATAAACAGCTTTGTTATCAGTCGAATCTTTTCTCTTTTTTTTTTTTTGTTTAATTTTCAAGGATACAAAACAATTTCCAGTCTATCAAAGAAAACTATGACAACATAATAACTTATGCAGTAAATATTGAACACGTCTAGCAAAAAAGTTGCCGGAATAGCCAGACTCATTTGTTGTTTAAAAGAAAGATCATCCAACTTCTCCCATAATCAAACTACAGCAGTCAACCCCAAAACCTAGTCCCCCCCCCTTGCTACCAGATGTTTCATTTTCCCCCCGTCTTCACTCCTTAAACTACCCTCCTGCTTTGTTCTCTTAATTATGAATCAAAGTAAATGAGTAAGAGTAGCCACATTCCCACCAGGTGGCACTTCTCATCAGAAATATCCCTTCTGTATATCTTAAGACATAGATTAGTTACTGATATTTTTTCATGTATTTGTACCGAGGTTTTCTTTAATTAAAGTTTGAAACTTCTTAATGTGAAATTAGATTTATCAAGATACAGGTTTGGAGTTCCACGAAAACAAGAACAAAAAAAAAAAAAAAAAAAGAACAACGATGTGTGGCGAATCATTGAATTTATTTATTGAAATAGTAATCGTGTTATTCCTATTGAGAAATTATAATATTTTTATTAGGCTTAAATAATAATTAAGATGAAATCCAGTCATTTTTATCTCAGTATTATGCAAGTTCCACCGTTAGGAACTCATAATAGGTGAAATCTACAAATTCATATATTAGTCAGTCAAGTAGTTGAACGACAGTGCTGCCTCCTAGCGGTTGGCAGAAGTTAATATTACCAGTTAGTACTCATAAGACGAGATTATTTTATGTCGATGGTGCTGCCTCTTAGCGGCCGGATTGTTACTTATAATGTGAAAATAGTTGAACGACCATGCTTCCTCTTAGCGATTAATAGAAAGCCTTAATATTAATTCAATTTGTTCTTCTAAAAGACTGGAGATTATTTCAAACAGATGGTGCTGCCACATAGCGGCCGGAGTAAAACTGATACTTTCAATAACCGTTTGTGTTTTAAGTTTTAAAAAAAAACAAAAGAACGGCAAAGAAGTCAAAATATGGTAAAGTTTTCTTAACGACAAATGTATGATGATAAATATAGTCGAAACTTGGAGGTTTCCAAATAAGTTTGCTGCAAGCTGTTGGCATGTTTGTACTGGGTGTCTGTTGACTTTCTCTTTATGCCGGATCATATGTCTCTGTTACCAGCTCTCTCTCTCTCTCTCTCTTTCTCTCCTACTCCGGCCAACAATCGATATGAATGGATGCACAGATTTGTGGTGGACACAGCTGACGGAACACTTGCAGGTTACATGGGATATCGACCAAAATGTGACGTAGTTCTGCAAATGTGTTTAGTTTACTGAAGTTTATTCTTGGTGGAGCAATAATACCGCAAAAGGCTCTACAGATGGAATATAGGTTTCCTTTCCTTAATCATCAGAAGCAGTACTATTCAGATAGAGGCCATTTATAAAACTAAAGTTTTATAAATGAACGTCGGACAAAACTAAAGTTATGTTAAAGATACCAAGCAATTTTATAAGCTTGGTTTTAATCCTTTTTTTTTCTTCAAGTAAACAAACAGACAAGTAAGTCAAGTTTGTGTCTGAACATAATTCAAGTCTTTCTCCGTCGATAGATGAGAAAAGGTTGGGAGCAACTTTTATAACTTTTTCTTTATCATTAGAATATACAGCAATCCCTCGATTAATGCGCTCCCGATTAGTGCGTCATTTTTTTTCAATACCCAAATTCGATTAGTGTGCCTATATACATCTTAAAAATAAATGTTACAGGTTTTAAAATTTTTTCTATCTATACATTTTTATGACTAATTATTTTAAAAAATCACTCACCAGAATGAAATAATTTAGTTACCGATTTAAAACATTTCACAAAGTTATTTTTAATGGCATACTACACTACATGTATACTATGAATACTATCTTTCAAATTTTAACCGCCAAAATTTATGTACGCCCACAGATTCGAGACCCTTCGACATTTCTGCGCATGTCACAAAAAGGAGAATCCATTCCGATAATAGGGTAATCAATCCGTCTTCTAGGATGAGTTGTATATTATCACACGTCGGAAAATTAACTTCTCTTTTATGATCATTAGTTCTTAAAGTGGTAACTATTTTGCTTGTATAACAGTTGGGAAATTTTATTTATAAAGCACATGATTTCGCGTATTGTCGACCAATCGGTACGTCCTTAATTTCTTTCTCCTTCAATGATAACGTCCAAGAGTTAATTGAATCTCATTCTGAAGAATTGAGTGATTCCGACCTGCTAAATTTAGATGCACAGCGGGAAGATCCCGAAGAATATGAAGAAAATTTAACCACTGATAGTCAGCCAAAACAGATTTCACCGAAAAAATTTAAAAATATTTTTCGTACAATCGAAGTTTTTAAGCAGCAATGCTTAGAGGCTGACCCTGATGAAGAGAGAGAGAGAAGCAGTAAAATTTGCAGAAGAGTAGAAGAGGCAATAGGGCCATACAGTCGGTTGTATGAAAAAAGAAACAATTCTCGCCAAGCTACGTTAGCTCAATTCTTTGTTAAGAAGTAGAATAATAAAATTTATATTCTGAATATGTTTTATTGTCTTTCAGCTTAATGGTTTTCCTTTAACTAGGCCCTGAGACATACCCTAATTCTTTTATAAAAAAAATTAAGGGTCAAAAAAGAAATCCGAGGATTATACATTTTCCCATAGGTTATTATATTCGATTAGTGCGTTTTCGATTAGCGCCTGTTTTAAAGAACGCATTAGGCGCACTAATCGAGAGATTGCTGTATTGTATATATATATATATATATATAAACCAATTATATATCTGTTTTGAATTACGCCGTAAGAGGGCGTTGTGTTCGTCAACAGTCGGCTAACAGCGAACTGTAGTATCTGTTCACAGAGGTTTAGAGACGAGACCACGTCCTTGGCTAACTTCAAATGTAGTATCTGTTCCTTCACTCCTGCTTTACATCAATTCTCTATAATTATGCACAAGTTGTTTTGATAATTAATTTTAGCAACACTTCAAGAATAAGAACTTATTAGAAGCTGTATGTGACCTGATACGCTCTCGACATTTTGCTAAGCACTTAAAGGCTTCGGAGATCTACATTCTAAACACGATTCAGAATTAAATTTTAAGGTGCATGCACAGAACTGAATTACAGGGTAGTTATAACGGAAATGTAGAATTTAATGAGAAAAGTGAAAAAATCGGAAAATATGCTGTTTATGGATGATTCGATGTCAATCAACAACAGTTGACTGACAATAAATATCAATACAAATGAAGGGTTTCTAAATAAAAAAAAAATAGCGTTAGAGCATCACAAATGGTATTATACGAGATAAGTGATCATGCAATTTTAACTATTACTATATATCCTTAAGGCATAGCGAACAAAAATAAATAAATAAACAAAAAAACCTCTGTGATCTATATCATAGCAACGGATTAAAACAAAACAAAAAAAAAAAAAGATGCTTGGTTTTTAAAATAGTACTGTCGAGTTTGACAATCGATATTGTCATTAGGCCTAACAGAAACAGAAAACAATTTTAAAAAATAATACTTGCTTGGATTAAATAGAGTAACAGGAATGTTTACTATTGATAGGGTGCAACACTATCGTAACAACTACTTCTAGCATTGGTCCTAACAGAAAAGAAAATTCACTTTTTTTGAAAAATGTTCTGGGTTTAGTAGGAGTATTCTCTCATTGAGTCCACGCTTTTGGTTTACGACTGGTAACTGAGGAACGGCATGAATAATCCGAAAAGAGGAAGAACTCCTTAATTGTGACAAACAGTCCTCCATAAAATTATAGGAAGATTTACTTGCCCTAAATTATGAGCGTGTTCCGTCTCCTGCGTCACTCAGACACTAACGGTGATCTGTAGCCCAAACGTGCAGCTCTCTTGCAGTTGTAACCGGGATTTATTAGAGAGGGTTTGAGCTGTATTGTCCGCTTCTTCTACGGATCCATTTGAGATGGAAAGAGGCCAAAATGTTGTCCATTGTAAAGAGCACGCTGCTGTTGCGTCCTGCGAACTACTTCTCGTCACAGTCCATTCACGATGGCAGAAAAAAACAGTCACGTGACCGGAATGTGCCGTTTATTTTAAAGGACTGATGTCTTCCATCAAACGAGGCATTTCCAATATGAATTTCAAGTAGCTTTATTATACTACGATAAGTCGAAAAATCTGTAAACTTTTTTTTTTATTTGATGGAGTTTAGTGAAGTATTTCATTACTGAAATGAAAGAGGCATCCTTAATGTCCTTCCCTTCACAACCGTTTTCCGGTAGATGGCGACACTGCACTGTCTGTTATTATGGCACTTCAAATATTGCCCATAGATAGTACTGCGCTACTCTTCTCCATCACTACGAGCATCGCTTCCCCCTATACTTCGAACAGCTCACTGCGTGCCTCTCGTGGAGTATATGATCTAAATCTTCTGATTTAGATCGTATGCTCCATCTGAATCAGAAGACTTGGGTATGTAAGCATTAAAGTTTGTTCTAGCTCCACACACATCATAAGCACCACAATTAGTGATCATCTTATAATTTCTTTGCAGTCTCTCTGACTCGCCTGCCCTCTATTTGATAACATGGACGCAAATCTGGATAAAGCCAACCCCCCCCCCCAAAAAAAAGGGGGAGTAATAAAGGCCAATTATCAACTCTCATTCCATTGTTCCCAATTCAGTTCTTCCGAAAATAATAAAGAAAGTTATCAATAGCCAACTTATTCATCACCAACACCTGGAGGTTTATCCATTGATTAGTGATCACCAGTATGGATTCCGCTATTCTCTCTCTCCACTGCAGATCTCTTAACCAATTTACCCACTTTTGCACCTAAACGGTAAAAGGTTTTCAAAAAACGTACATGATATTTCGACGTTTCATCAGGTTTAGAAAAGGTGAATATTTACACGGCTACCATCATATGGTCCATCTGCCATCTACTCTTCATGTCTGGATCGCATGTTTCCTTTTCTATTAATCTACTGCACTTCATTATGGATACAGATTCAGATACAGCTCCTTTTTTAGATATCTCTATCAATTCCCCAGTATTTCAAGGCTCTGTACTTTGGTTCACGCTCTACTTTCTATACATGAATGACCTTCTTTCACTAACCTCAAATCCCATCCATCGTTTGCAGATTAGCGAATGCTCCATTTGAATTTTGTAGTGTATGGTTCGATCTTTATGCTGTTCTATAATCAATGTTTTAAACAGCGATCTTTTCGGTTCTCCTATGGGGGATGAGACAACCCAGTCAACTTCATTCATGCTCATGGAAGAGCTTGAATCAAATATGTGTGACAAAAAGAAAGATCTTGTCACTTTTCTGTGGGACAAGAACAGTCTAGTCTTCTTCAATACTACAGAATCTAATTCCTGTCATGTTTTTTGTCTTTCTCTTTACCTTTATAATATATAGATCTCCAATCAAGATGATATTTCTCTTCTTGGGCTGATTTATACTTCTAACAATGTGATAGGGGGAAGCATCTCCCCCTATCACATTGTTTTCCACAAAGACAAAGGTTTTACTACAATACCTCGTTAGCGGTTGATATATATAAAAATGCAACGATAAACGATCTTGCAAAAATTATTCGCATGTCTTATCAATAATGCTTGCCACTATTGTAGATTATCTCTCCTATCTCTAACGAACCTTCTAAATACACTGTGGATGTTGTTTTTTTTGTTCTCTAGACAATTTGGATTATCACCAAATATCCATTTCTTCATTTTTGCATCGGTACTCGCACACCCATTCTCATTATGCATTGTCTGACATTATAAGAATAACAAATAGGACAATCTTCTTGACTTCTATGCTTCATTATCATGAGGGGATTATTGTGATCTATCTGAACTCCCCATTTCTCCATTCATCTTTAATTCCCATCCTTGTTTGCTCCGAAATATGCTGAGGCATATTCTCTTGTAGAGCAAGAGAATGATCTGCAATCGACAATATCGCAACTGACTTTCATCTTTCTATAAATGTTTCTATAAACATTTCCATGGTCACTCTCATAGGAAATGACGTTAGTAATCCTACTCCACCTCAAGGTATCCCCTAAATCTGTTACAACAGCTATTAAGCACCTTAGTAATTCGACCCCAAACTCATAGAATAAATGATTCTTCATCGTTTACCCTCTTATATATTATTACATGACTTCCACCTGCGAAATATCGTAAATCTATCGTACAGTACTGGGCTAAGAGTGGGATAATCCGAAAAACTTGCTCAAGAAACCAACCATAGGACATTTTCAAGCCACTTCAGGCCACCAATAAGAAAGGAGGTGGAATCACATGGTTGGATATATTTCATCGTAGTAGGATTCGAACCCATACCTGTTGAATGACGAACAGAATTGACTAATCTTATCATATCATCTTTTGACAATTGACATTAATGTCTTTAGGGGTGGGGTGAAAAGCTTTTCATATTCCCCGCTATCTGTTACGGCTACAGTGAATCATCTTCGCAGAACTTTGTTGGGTGAAGCATAAATACTTTTCATATTCCCCTTTGTCCGCGGGGGAGTTCTTTGAGTGGGGAATTATTGAGCGTTAAGCTCGCCCTTGAAGGACAGTGAGATTGGTTGTGTTCAGCTGAGCATAGAATTGATTTGGGTCTTTTGTGTTTGTAGAATTCTGCTTCATTGTAGTCTGAAGCTTGCTTGATCACCGGGTTTGAATGATTGTTCGTCTTGGTGAAGAACTTTTCTGCTAGGTCATGGAGGAGGGATGTGATGTAGGGAATGTTGACTTCTCTGTGGATCTGGGAATTTCTAATGAACCATGGGACATCCAGAATCATTCTCAGGCATTTGTTCTGTATTCTCTGCAGCTTTTGAATATTTGTATTGGAGGTGTGGTTCCATGCAGGAGATGTTTATGTGATGACTGGACGTATTACCATCTTGTATATGAGTAGTTTGTTCTGGGTATCCAGTTTGCTTCTTCTGTTGATCATGGGGATAGAGCTGAGCGATTGCTTTGGATGTCTTCGAGCTTATGTGTTTGACATGATTGGTGAATTGCAGTTTTTTGTCAAGCATGACACCGAGGTATTTCACTTCGCTCTGCCATGAGATCTTGGCACCTAGCAGATGTATGTCTTCCTTGATCTGAAACTTCTTTTTGGTGAACAGGATGGCTGAAATCTACAGTGAGTTTGTTTGGATCCTCCAGTCCATCAGCCATTTCTCCAATGTGTGAATACTGTTTTGTATGCTTTTGACAGTTAGTTTGGGACTGAGAGATCGTGCTAATAAAGCGTAATCATCCCATATAATGCTATGCTTGTTGAACTTAGATTTTGTGGAATATCAGCTATGTAGATAGAAAACAGCAAGGGAGCCAGAAGAGAACCCTGCCAGGATCTTGCGTCTGGTTGATACGGTTTCATTTATTTTTACTTGCATGAATCTGTATTTAAGGTAACTATCTATGATTTTTATTAGATTAGTTGACATGTTAAATTTGATGAGTTTGTAGAGAAGACCCTTGTGCCACACCTTGTCAAAAGCCTTCGCAGTCTATAAAGACCACAGCAGTGCGGAGGTTCCAGTTGAAACCTGATAACTTCAACCAGTCGGTGTATCTGATCTGTGGTGCTATGATTTTTTCTAAATCCGAACTGCTCATTAGGGATAATACCTAGTTTATCTGTTGGAAGCCTTATATTTAAGTAAAGCTGTCTCTAAAAATTCGGACGATCCCTAGACCACTCAATGGTGGGCGAAAGATCGTCCATCTCAGTGATGGCCTTCCACCCACACGCCACCACCGAGCAGAACCGCTCATATTCCGAAGAAAAGCATTCACCGACAAATCCCTTCGCCGGAAAACACTTTCCCCGGAGACTCAAATTGCTCCCTTAAGGCAAAAACCTTAAGAGAGCGAACTCATATTAGCAACGGCCGAGCCTCAGTTAGAACTTCATCGGCTGAAGCCTTGTAAGGATGACTTTTTCTCCAGCTTTACCTAGGTGAATTTTTTCTTATAGTCCTTATATAAAGACCGGCTTAAAGAGGCGAAGTAAGAATGCTTTTCATCTTCCCCCCTTATCTGTAGAGGACAGTGTAAGGATAAGATGTTATTGAGCTATTAAAGCTCTGATCATGGCAGGAGGGTAACAGCGATAGCTGTAAATTGTCTTGAATGTTGCTGTTTTATTAAATTTATTTATTATTATTTAAAATAAAAAATGGTATCTTGTGAATTTTAGAATTTTTAAAGAGAATTTTAACTTTTTTATTTAATTATTTTAAAAATTCTTTTAAACAATATACATTATACGATTTTATAATAAAATAGATAAAACAAAATAAATACAGCAGTAGAACACATGAAAGTAGTGTGAATGCATTTATGAGTCTCACACAGTCGCTATATTTTGAATATAGAGAGATTCAGACCAATACAGATTAATTATTCGTTATGATAATGAATTCAAATACAACTAATTAGAAAAACAAGCAATTTATTAGCAATCATGATGACGTAATTATGCAAATTTAGAGAAAAATCTTCAGATTATTAGAAATAAGTATGCACTTATTGCTTTCTATTTTAATTCAATATTAATTACTCTTTAAATTGCGAATAACTAAATCAATTAAATCATTCATTCGCACACCTTATTTTGAATTCTTTAAGAAAACTCCTTGTTTTAATGCACATAACAAAGACAAAAGAGCAGTCTTAACGCCCTAATGTGTACCTGTCAGAATCCTCTAATTAATTAGTAAGTACACAGCCGCAAACAAATAAAATTAATCTTAGGCGTAAAGTCTTCAGCCTTGACAGATCCCAGCCAAGATAACTCCGAACAAATAAAGTTTTCGCCCATCGATCGCAAATAACTCAGACAAGGGCAGACGCACCTCAATCGAAGAATTTCTTTTTCTTTTTTTTTCCGTAAAGAAGACGCTCTTAATCATGCGTTCCTGCTTTTGCCTTATTTCTTCGAGCATTTAAAAGGCTAAATGTCCCTTCGCGACAATACTAGAAAGAATCCTTGTCCCCCAGAATTGTATATGTATTATTTTAAAATATTCAACTATAAAATGTATTGTAATTATGGAAAAATTATGCTTTTATCGTAATCTGCAATCATAAAAAGTTAAGTGAGGTAACTAGCATTAGTTTAGTGACGTCATTGTCACGATCCAATCATTTTTGATCGCAGATTTCAATTGCTGGTTGTTGTAGATGTACTGGAGGAGATTCTGTTAATGTCGAATATTTTTATTAGGACTTTTGGTCCAAGTTAAATAGCTCGATTAATTTTAGTAAAGATCCTAAATAAATAAAAAATAAATGTAGCTAGCTATAGCTTATGTACATGACTAAGAGATGGACAAAATGAATCTAATCAATTGCTTATATTCCTAGAAAAGCATCTGAAACGTGTCAAAAAACGTTTAATAGATGTGTTTAGACATTTATATTTAATCGTATACAAGATACATGCATTTATTATATATATTTATATTAGTTAAAATAGCTAATCATTTTTTTATTTCTATTTTTTTTTTAGAAATATACACCTTTTATTATTCCATATCATAATTGTACAATTAACTGATGAGCAAGAACTTTTGAGTGGAAATCGCAACACATTTTCGCTTTTTTCTTTAAACGTTAACGTACGTATAACGTACGTATTATATTATTTTATATCAAAAATTTCAGTGTATGAAAAACAAATTTTATTACTTTTTTACTTAATGATTAGTTAATTATTTCAAAAAATAACCTTCATGGATTACATGAACAAATTAGTAAGACAAGGACAACAAAAATTATAAAGATCAAAAACAAAGAGGGATAACTAATTGAAAGTAAAACAAAAATAATGGCCAGATGGGAAGAATACTTGAGAGACTTATGTAGTAAAAACAGCTCCCAGGATATTACTATTCCAGTCACTGAAATGGAAGCGGAAACAAATATCTTTACCAAAGAAATAATAGCACACAGCATAGAAAAACTCAAAACTAGGAAAGCACCAGGTATTGATCAAATACATGCAGAATTTAAAAAATTCTTAAAAGCAGGAAAGGAACAACTTTTGGAACCATTAAAAACATTATTTGAAAGGATCTATAAAAATGAAGCAGTGCCAACTGATTGGACCAAATCAGTTATAACTCCTATATACAAAAAAGTAGATAAAACAGAATGCAATAATTATAGAGACATTAGCCTTCTCGGAATTCCAAGTGAGGTTTTTACGAAAGTACTCCAAAAACAAATTAAGCCATATATAGAACTAGCACTAGGAGAAGAACAAGCAGGTTTCAGACCAGGAAGAAGCACAATTGATCAACTATTCACCTTAAGACAGCTAATAGAAAAGACACTAGAATACAACCAAAGTTGCTGCACAAATTTTATAGACTTTCGTCAGGCATTTGACTCAATCCGTAGAAGAGAACTATGGAATAATTTGGGATTCCCAACAAAACTATAAGAATGATAAAAATCTGTATGAGAAATCTGAAAATGCAGTACGAATGGAGGACACCTTAACCAACTGGTTCCACACAGAGAGAGGAGTAAGACAGAGATGCAATCTGTCACCAGACTTGTTCAATCTTACACTGGAAGAAGCAACCAATAAAGCCTTAAACAATGAATACTCCAGAATCAAAATATATGGGGAAATGCAATTAATTTAAAATTTGCAGATGACATTGCATTACTTGCAAGCACAGAAGAAAATCTACAGCGAATTTCTGATAAAATAAAGGAGTAGTGTATAAAATCTGGATTAAACATAAATATAGACAAAACAAAAATTATGCAAATAGGAAAAAGAAGCACCAATCTGAAAATTGAAATTGATAGTAAGAATCTAGAGCAGGTAGAAAACCAAACTACGTCTAGGAGTTATTGACTACAATGGTAAAATTACAAAAGATATAAACAGACGAATCAGTCAAGCATCCCAAACGTGTGGACGACTTAATAAAATATGGAAGTCAAGAGACATGAACAAGTAAAAAAAAGTAAGAGTCTATGAAACAATAGTCTTCCCAATACTCCTCAATGGAAGTGAATGCTGGAATCTCAAAAAAAAAGCTGAAGAGAAAAAATTATTAGTTACTGAAATGGGTTGGCTAAGAAGATTACTTAGAAGATTTCTTAGTCGATCCAGCAGAGTATCTCTGCTGGATCGACTAAGAAACGAAGACATAAGGAAACGACTAAAACAAGAAATAGCAATAATAGCCAAAATTCAAGAAAGAAGACTGCGATGGTTTGGCCATGTGACCAGAAAGACTATCATCTAAAGCCCTGAATACAACGATGGAAGATATAATATCCAAAGGACGGCCCAGAATTAGATGGATAGACAAAATAAAAGAGGACGTGAAAACCAAATCACAACAAGCGACACCAAACTGGACAGAATTGTTCGGACTCCGCCGAACAATTCTGTCTATCCGCCGGGATAAACGGAATTGGAAAGAGTTCATTCGGTCTCATCATCATCCACATAGATGATGGAAGGGAGAAGAAGAATCAATTAATTTAATTAAGATATTCTATATATTTAATTATTTTATATGTTCCCACCCACGAAAAGTTTGAACCTAAGAACATCAGCAGAGTGGATAGATTATTGAGTTTTTAAAATTAATTTTCTACATTAAATATTAAAATCTTCTTTAAAATATAATCATATTAATTATTAATTTCTGACGTAAGCAAAAAAAAAAAAAACGCATAATCGATCGCCACGAGCACGATGATCCAACTGCAATTATCGTGACAATTATTCAAGTCAGTTTTTTTTTAGAAAAAAAATCCTTCCTAATTATTTTCCATTCTTTTATCATACTAAATTTCATGAAATCCGTCAAGAAGTTCAATGGAACAAGCACTAACAAATAAAAACAGAAACACAACACAGTTTCGCTTTTTCCCATATTTTTTATTTTAGAAAAATTAAGTACTTAAACATACGTAATCGATAACTCTTCTACTAAAAACAAGTAAAGAAATTGCACCGTTTTTCATGATAGTAAGCAATAAAAAAAACACGGCTCAGCAATATTTGTCTAAATTCCAATGACTAAATTTCATTACAATTTATCTATCCACTCGAAAGCGAAGAAGAAAATGGCACATAAGGGAACGAACAAAACAGATGGAATAAATAGTGACACATTTCGCAAAACATCAGAATTTTTATAGAAATATAATTATATTTGTTAAAAATCACGACCATGAAGATAAAAAAAAAATTTTTTTTTCTACCAGAACTGGCTTACGAGAGAAAAAAAAAAAAAGAAGAACAAAAACAGAGAATGAATGATTATTTTTTGCGGTGCGATTTATCATGTCACGGTTGGAAGAAGAGGTATAACAGGCATTGCTAAAAATAGGGGAGATATTTAATATTCCAAGTGTTTAGCGTACAATATAAAATCCAATAAAGAAAGAGGATAAAGAACTTTATGAAAGATTCTAATACATAAGGAAATGGACGGTTTTTTTTTTCCTTACGAGGTTTTGATAAAGAGTGAGGGGGATCCACAAAAGCGGTCTAATATATGCAGGCAACTAAAAAGGCGCTGCTTAAATTCCCGTTTACAAAATAAGGCTTACACTACGATGGACGTCATACAATCCCCCCCCCCCACCTGTTAAAGAACGAAAACGACGAAACACTGTTGAAACATCCCACACAGGAAGCCAGCAGGTGGTATGACTTCCGCAAAGAAAACACAACAGAAAAATATTAATAAGATATTTATTCATAAGAGATTAAAAGAAAAGGCTCGCGTTTTGAAGTAGGATTAAGTTTATTATGTAAGAAAAAACCATTAAAACATATCCCCCCCATCTCTGGGGGGGAAATAAAGCTTTTTGCATTTGTAAATACCTGAGAATGGATTTATTAATCATTTCCTAGACAGTATATTAGTTATTGTTGCTAATAATGGCAATTATAATGGGCAGAATGCCAATGGAAGGGAAATGACGTTGTGCGCATGCGCAAAGAATTCTTACGTGTTTGATTGAATCAAAACCTTTTATAATCTCCAACAACGAGTCTAGCATTAAGTAGAAAAGCAAACGTAGCGAAACGGACTGAAAATGTCTTTTAGTCCTTATCCCCCCCCCCCTCTAAAGGATTTAAAGTATTTACACTTATTCAATGCGAAAAAAAAAATGTGATTAACACGTGTAATGGTTGTACTTTGTAGATTACTGTCTAGTGCTCGAAAACTACAACGAATATTAAAAGGAAGATCATTTGGATGAAGCGACCTCTAACGGTTGGTGATTTCAATGCTGTTTTTTTTAAAATATCGTATCTTCCACTAAAAGATTGAAAAACTATCCGAAATCGAAGAAGAAAGATTAAGTATCATCCTCTCTTAGAACACTTGCTGGGAATACAGGAGGGGGATGATCAGAGCTTCGTGTAATGAGCATAATTAAAATAATAAAAAAAGCTGCTCCACAGGCCAACATTAAAGTTAGCGAAGGCAAAGAGAATTTTGTTGATTTACGGAACTGACAAACGCTATCCGTGCCTACACAGAAAACAGGGGATAATTTGAAAAGCGTTTGGCAAGGCTTTTAAGAAGAAAATGGATGTGTTCTCTGGGAGATACGACTTTTATTTTAAATAAAGGAAACCAAAAGCTAATTTTTGTACTTATTATTAGCTACTTGATAAGTGGATACTATCGGTTTGGAAAATAAGGAGATTTTTTTTTAATTAAAACAAAATTCAACATGAATTCATCAGCTTTCTGGGCAAATTTACATAAACTGTATCAATAGGAAGGGTTGGGGATAATAATATAATCCTTAATGGTTTTGGATAACGATCCTTAATAATGTGTGAGATGTTTCGCCCCATTGGTGCTCTTCAGGTGGCGAAAAAGGAGAAGATTTGAGTCTTCAAAAAAGTAAATCTTGCTGTCGCTAGCAACGGAAACTCGCTGATAACAGCTACAGGGTGCTGATGAGTGTCATAAAAGTGGGAGAAAAAGAACGAAGAGTGAAGTACAATATTTCCATCCTATCCTAGTGTCTAACGCATGAGTAACGAGGATGACAATACTTCCCCCTCCCCCTATCAGCTCGTTCGCTAATAGTAGAGTTCCTGAGACGGCAAGCTTGTCTCTGTTGCTATGACAACCGAGGAAATGGCATTTATCAATGAGTAAATAGCCGAGCAAACCTTCATTTCTGAACGGCCATGTTTTCCGTTTCACATTATGCGATATTGGTAAGTTTGACGCAGATTTGAACTGACACCAGTTTTCATAAATTCCAACCTAATTTATTTTTTTCTTTCTCTCCCCATTTCTTTTTGCGAGTTACAATCTGTAAACATTACTAGAATTATTTTCATAACAAATCCTGAAAATAAAACATTAAATTGAAAAAAAAAAAAAAGTCCTAGCCTTCTATCATAACTGCCCCCCACAAAAAAAAAAGTATTATGAAATTTATGGACGATCCCTAAATAAACATCGTAATGAATTTCTGATTTTATCGCCTCTGGAAGCATTTAAGCAACTAAATGCATTTAAAGCATAAGGAAATGGAACCGTTTCCATGGTAACAAAACCTTTGCAAAATATGCAATGTACAATAGACGAATTCAGACATTCATTGTTTTGTTGGAAGTATTTTTAATTCATAATTAGCAATTTATTCGAGAAAGACACGAAGTTAAAAATCCTTTGCATAAGTAAAGTAATTTGCAGACTTTTATTTCCCTCGTGAATGCTAATCAGAGAGTTTGCTTCGAGAAAGAAATGTTCTTCCTTAACATCATGCTTCCAAATAATCAGCAACGTTTGAAACTGAAAAAAAAAAATTTTTTTTTTTTTGAGAGAAACCGTAACGTGATTTTATTGTTGCTTTTAAAGCTGTGCAAGTTAATTTAAAACATGACTTAAATGACAAAAGGAGCATCCTGGCTATAAAAAGAGAACTGTTGGGATAGACAAGCGAGGCCACGAAATGGAAATAGCTTATTTTATAAGCTTCCGCTCTAATAAATAGACACACACACACACACATGCGCGCGGCACATAAGAGCTGAATCTTCCTACAATCTTTACCGTTTGTCCTCTATGTAAATAGAGAGAGAGAGGCGAAAGAGTTAGCTTACTTTATTTCGAAGTAAAAGGTAACTTTATATTCCCACAGGCCAGATAGACGAGGTAGCTTAGCAATGGAAATTTAGCACTGCGAGCTTCACGTTTGTGCGTGAAAAAGGAACAAAAATGTAGTCACAGTTCTTTTGAAACATTAGAGCACTCGCACAAGACGAAAAACGCTACGTGGGATAACAAATAAAGTTGAATCTAAATCTAATCACTTAATGGATAAAAGATTCTTCCAATCCTGATCTTTTTTTAAGTGGAATACTTTCATTTCTTTTTTCCTTTTACTATCATGTCATGTCTTTGTAAAAGCCCTTTTTTTTGTAAATTTTAGAACTCTCACGATTGATTTTTTTCTATAAAAAATGAGAATTTTATTTGCATTTTTAGAGGATTTTATTACTTTCCCTTTATTCTGCTCTTTTTTATGGTTTTTATAGTATGACCATAAAATTTCCAGAAATTGTCAATTACAAAATGATTGAAGAGAATAAATTTGATTTTATATTAAAAAAACACACGTGTAATTTATAACGAGATATTTTTCTTGGTAGGTTTCATGTGGAATCGCTAGCAAAAGCAGATTCGCTCATTAAAAACAGCAGAAGAAACGTTGATATACTTTTATTTGTGTTGTCATGGTTACAATTATTTTTAACATTGCGATCTATGATAATTTAATGTAAAAACAATAGTCTATTTCACAGTTGTATATAAATATAGAAATAAGAAACGAAAACGGTTATTACTATAGCAACCCAATGACGTCATGATGCGGCCATACTTTAAATTTCATTGTTAATTCCAGCATTTCATACAAATGCTGGAATTAAGCCGATAAAGCAGACATTGATAATCTTTCTGACTGAGAGGGCACTACAGTCGATTGTGGGGGAAAAAAAGATTTAAGCCATCTTACCCAATTATTCATTCTATAAAGAAACAAAGGAAAATTATACACTGAATATGACTGTTACAAAACATTAGATTGATTATTAAAATTAACAATTGTGTGCCAAGTAATAGAACGTTTAACCTAAATACTATAACAGACATTTGAAGTATGTTTCGCAGGTAAAAAGGGTTTTACTTTAAAAAGCAAAGATTCATATTAAAATTAGTATAAAATATAAAATAAAGTTATAATATTTTATTAAATTATTCTTTATTTTAAAAATTAAAACGTGTGAATAAATTTAATAATACACCTTCTTATTATTTATATGAATTTTATAGTTCCGTTACGAAAATTGAAGGCATTATTTGTGATGTGTTATGAGTTAGTATTATCACGCATGTTATCATCATTATAGTACTACATAATTTAGTTGAATATCGTTATGTCTTTATGAGCAATTTTTTATTTTAGCTTATTGGACTATATTAATATTAAGATCTATTTTATTAGCATTATGAACAAGAGAATATAAGAAATTTTGGTTTCCCTTTTAAATTCCCCATCATACAATGATGAAATATATTGTACATCTGTTTTATAGTTCTTGAAGCCACAGCATTTTTTCCCTTTATCCAAGCGAAAAAACACTTCGAAGTTAAAAAAAAAAAAAAAAAAAGATTTTTTCCATGAATGAAAGGGGAGAGCTCCAAAGAACTATACTACTTAACTTCTTTCCCCCCAAACTGTCAGCCCTAACGAGATGGAGGACCTCAACTGACTGTTTTGTTACTTTGCAGTAACCCCTGCTAGTGACTTATTGAATTTAAAGAGTGCGTTAAAATTCCTGGGAGAATACCCAGTGACATTTTCTATTCTCGTGAGGATGGATACACTATCCATGCCACAGAATATCTAATAACACTTCTTGGCGAATAAAGAAAATTGATCATGCGATGGGATAAAATGTAGTCTTTTTTTTTTTTTAATTAAGAAGTCTTTTAAGCTACCTTCTTTCAATAAACTGAGTGCGGCATCATTAATCACTTTTAACAGTATTTATTAATAGAACAACTTTCTAATTTCCCCCTCCCAAATATCTAATATATAAAATAAAATTAGAATTGCATTTAATTCTAACGTTATTATTTTTCAAGTTCAGCCAGTTACGTCATACAAGAAAATGTTGATTTCATTTTTCACAGCACGCGTCTTTCGACCAACAGATTTCCTTTTATAAAGTCGGAAATCTGTTGGCAGATGCTTGTGCTGACGTCTGCTGTTAAAAACAGATACTTGTTTTTTTTTAAAAAAAATCAAACGACATAAAATAACAATATTTTAAAAGCACAAATATAAATTAATTTTGAGTAGAGAAATATAGTTTGATTAAAATAAATCAAGACAAGAAAGAATGGGAAATTCAGCGGTTACTAGCTGATCACGTCATCATCACACACCGGCAAACTTGATACGTCATCGAGCAGACGTACTAATTGTTGATGGATTTTGCCTAGACTGAAATAAAAAACATATCAAAGTCCATAATAGTAATGTAAATTAAATAATGGTATGTTTATTATGATTTTTGAAACAGTTTATGTACTTTCGTCTTGCTGTTTTTATTTATATTCTGCTAGTTATATTTTAATCATCTTTTTTACGTAGAATCCAATATGTTTTCATAAATATTCATATAAAGCTAAGCCTAAAATTCCTACGGTCTATTTAATACTATATCTAACCTTAATAAATTTATTGAACATTTGTAAATGGGTCCCGCTAGAAAAAAAAAACGCAAAAAAATGTAAAAAAAAAAACTGAGTGTAGACTATCATTCAACTTAGATAACCGACAACAAAAGAAAGGCAAAATGCGCAGTATTCTGCTGTTGTTAATAAACCATAAGCTTCCGCATCAAACATCACAGGGATATGTGTCACGCCGTTAGTATTAAAGCGATTTGCCACAGACCCTTGCTACGAAGCGGTAGAGACAGTGTGTAAGCGAGAGAGAGCCAATGTGTATAACACCAATGTGTATACTGCAGAACGTTCCACTCAGGGGCCATTAGAACAATACCCGACGCAGATAATTGAACCTTACAGAAAAAAAACACCGAGAAGTAGGTAATGTAAGATGACTTACCTTCCTTCGTTGGAGGTTTCCACTCCTTACTCTCCACTGTAACAGACATACTAGTCCGGCTACCGGCTTACCAAGTGTGACATGTACGGCGAGTGCGACACGAATGCTCTGCAACGTTGGGCCATGTTGACGCTACTCTACTCTCGTTCCCATAGGATGCTTCTCTTTCAATGGCTACGTGGAGAATCGAGATAAAGGCCAAACGGACGGCGATTTCTATCGGACCAGTGTGTGCGGAAGGTTTGGAGTTAATAAATTCGATTTAATTTTGGGTTATTAAGGAATATTATCCGCGTTGAGTAGTGTTAAAAGGTGAATGTGTTTCCCAAGGAAATGTGTGTGTGCTGTCGAGATTACAAAGTACTGATGGTCCATCAGAAGCGTGGGTCGGAACTGAGTTGTTTCTTTTTCCCAATAATTGAGACATAACCACGTGTTTGTACAAATAAAAGCATCTTTCTGTCTCTTTTTTTTTTCTTTTACTTAATATGCATGACGTGGTTGTCGTAACCAATGATAGAATAAAAGATGTAGGTGTCATACAAAGGTTAGAGTCCTCAAATCGTAACTGTATATGTGGCGCTTGTATTTAAATAGAAGAGACGCATGCTTGTTAATTTTTTCCATGTTTATCACAGTCTGTAGGTTTGTTTGTGACAGAATGATAAATAGTATTTAAAAACATTGGCTTGGAGAATCTACAATATTAATAAATCTATTTAGGGTCGGGTGTCTGTTTTTGTAAGAGAACCTAATATATTATTAGTATGAATTGAATAAATTATTAAGATATTAATTTGAATATTTAATTAATGTAAATTAATTAAAACATAAAAGTGTTTCTTGGCAATAACTGTTGTGGTTGTGTTAGATTTACAACTAAAATTACGCATTTAAATTTAAATTTCGTTTCTCGAAGAATGTTCGTTTTTTTTTTTGTTTTTTTTGTATGTCACCTAGTGGATTTGTTTATATTTCCTGTTACTGTAACATTTCCCCCGTCAAACTGGATTTATGTTATAATATGTGAAAGAATTTGGCTAACAGCAGAATCTATTCAACTGACAGAGAGGTAATTAATATCAATATCGATGCATAATTAAAACCCTCGTTTAATTCCTGCTCCACCCAAGGTATACCAATGAGTCATAGGTTTTTAACCTCTCACGAGCTGGACTCTCATTCAAAAAATAAAATAATTCTTATTAGACGTTCTGTCCGATGTAAAGAACAAAGTACGTGTGAGATTTTTCGTCTCTGTGTGTGACCTAATAACAAGGAAACTGTTTGACAGATTTTGGTGAAATTTGTTATATGGATAACTACTACAGTGAGTTATGAATACTTAATTTGTAGCCACATAAATTAAATCTACTAAATTAATGACAGATGTATTGAAATTAATTTAATTGCAGAACTGAGCTTTTAAACCGAAAGAATTAAAACTCGCATTTTAAAAACTTTACACAAATTAAACTACCGTTTCGCTAATGTAACAATAGCTTCTTCAGAGCCATCAATTACTGCAAAAACTATCAAGAAATAATCAAGTCAAACGGAAAATTTATGAGCGTTGAGAGAGAGAGAGATGTTTTACATTTTCAATATAATTATTCGCTTGTTATGAATTTCATGTGTGTTAGTGCGAATGATGTTAGTGTTACTTGAGAGTAATAGTATTAAAAATCTGTTAAACAACCCTAGTTGTGTAATAGATTTAAGTTTACGGATGAATATGATCCATCGTATCTTTTGAAGTTGGTTTAGTTTTGTTCATAAATTGCGTAAGAGCCTTAATATCCCTACCCTCATTAATAACTTGCAGCCCAGTTTCATTATTAACTATAATTAAAAAAATCAAAATTTTTCCAATGAGAGTTGGTTGTCGAATCTGTTTCATTGTTTGTCAAGTCCGAGCTTAAGTGGCTCATTCATTGTTATGCACGCGTGATAAACTGCAGTCACTAAATATTGTAGCTCATATTATTGCATGAACAACAAATTAGATCCGATATTATTGCGCCATTCTTACAGGTTCCTGTGATTAACTCTTTTGTTTTAAATAATAGAAGACAATTCTGGAATACGAAACAATCAGGAAATGCCCTGATTGGCTGAAACCATTACTGAAAGAAATCGCCTTAAAGTGTAAATCTAATAATACAGTTATAAATTGTAAAAGCTGTAAATTGTAGTTGCATTCTCTCTCTCTCTCTCTCTTTCCATTAGAAGTACAAAAACAACCCTAGTTTCCATTTATTTCAAATCTTCATTGAGTATACACAATAAATAAAACGGAAGTAACTTTATCGCTTAATATAAAAATGAAATAATATCACATGATGTTCAATCATTTTAAGGAATAAATAATTGCAATATTAACCAATAGAAAATAATAAAATTCACCACAGGATTCTGGTGCTAATATTAATCGAATTTATATGCTAAATAAGAGTTTTTGTTCTTACGTATATTTTCATTTCTTGATGTAAAAATTGTTCATTTTGATACAGTTCGTTTTATCTTTCTGTATTACATCCTCCTATTATTCTTAGTTCTTTCAAAAAGAATAAAGGTTATCATTAATAAACTTCTCGGCTTAAAAGTTAATTAGTTAGAGTTTAATTAGTGGTAAAACACATTGAAATAAAAAAACACGTTTTAATAACGAACATGTTTTGTTCAGTTACCATTCATGGTTCAATTATGTTTATTAATGACACTTAAATACGACGTCATAGAATCCACTTGTAGTACAGCGATCACTGATTAATGTGCTACCCCCTACCAGTTTTATTTACTTTTATAATATCTCCAATATGGAGGACTGATTTTACTGAAAATTTAGGATGGTTATAAAAATCCGTGGAGCCATCACTTGCGGCAGTGGAAATTTAACAAAAATCATTCGAAACAAAATTAAGGCCTTACGGATAAAATGTGTCATAAATATAAGCTTCGTATCCAAAGATTATACTAACTTCAATGGACACTTCGTATGCATATAATTATTGGCGCGTATACACTTTGAAGGCTGGTTCAGTGGTTAATATGTTACAAATGATAGCAGAGGTTCTTTGTTGGACTTGCTATAGAATCACAAAACAGGTAAGTTTATCGTTCGTAGCAAAACCTGTTTATACCTAGCTGCAGTTGTGAAGATAATTTGCACTAATCTGGTCATCAGTTCAAAAACGCAACAGTGACGTTACTCGCTAAAATAAGATTGTATCAGTCTCGTTTACATTCTAAAAAAAAAAAATCAGAAATTTTACGATATAGTCTCCTTAAGTTTTTAGAGTATAATATCGAATCCTTCTTTTAGATAAATTTAGGCTCTAAATACTGTCTATTTTAAGCAAACACGCACAAAGTTTTGGTGAAGATTCGTATAGCTAAATTTCACCAAAATTCGTCGAACTTATACGGCATTTTATACGGACAAGAAAAAAAACAGTGATAGGTGTTGAAAATGCCTTAAAAAAAGGGGGTGAATGCCATACACTTTGAGGGGGGGTCAGTACATTTCGCTCTACAAAGAAAAGAAAGGCAAATCAATTAAAAAAAAATCTGGTTTGTAATTTGCATATTTCTCCAAAGTCCTCCATCCGTCCACAGGTGTCGACTCGACTCGTGACTTCCTCATTTCTTCTCTTCCCCCCCCCCCATAGTGGTGCTCTTCACGGACTAGAGTACATAAGTTAACCGCTGTCGCCACAATTTTTCCCCAGGGACGCCGCTAACTTGTCGCTGACATTTATTTCTTCTCGTAACATGATTGATGAAGCATCTTTTGACGCGCTACCTCTCTCGGGCTTTCTTCTTTCTCCCTCAGCGTCCCAATATTAACGTGCACAAAGGTTAGTCACCGACGAAGGCTCTTACAAAACGAAACTAGATCGACCGACGACTTTTGCGAAACTAACACCGTAACGAACGTATCTTTTCTGTGTGCGTGTGTTCGTCACCATTAATTAGAGAAGCAAATTTGATAAGTTTGAATGATGAAGCCATCAGAATGTGCGCGAAGGACACGTGATGCTGCTATTGTATAATGATGTCAGTGCAATGTTGGGCTACTTATTTTTCTTGCCGAAAGTTATCTCGCTCCATAAATTCATGTCCTTCTTAGGAGTTCAAAACATTTCTCTGTCATTTGATTAGTTTAGGGACCGTCCATAAATGACGTAATGCTATTTTTCTGATTTTTAGTCTTCCCTATCTCTGTGTGTCACACCATTTCATATAGAATATAACGAAATCTAAGACCACTGTCACAAATACTAAATACGACCCCCTTCTTTCCCCCAAATCGTTATGTAATTTATGGACGAACCCTTACGAATAGAAGACGACAGGAGTCATAGAACGCATGCCACTCTACCTACCTAGACATTGATTATTGAATCAATGTGTGAATATTTCCTGTTTTACCGTTAGGTGGCAGCACTAATTATTCATAACCATGTCATAAACAGAAGTAAAAATATGAAAGTAGATAAGTATGATGTCATATTATTATTTTTTCTCTTATTAGAAGTTTAAATGATGGATCGTTAAACAAATTTCCTTACCGGATCTTTAAATATTTTTTCTAGATGCGTAAATTCTTCTACCCAACTATAGCGGAATTTGGAGATTTAGACGTCCTTGTATTTTATAAAGATTTCAAATTAAATACTGAACAGGTGGAGAAGGCAATTGTATGTGTGTGTGTGTGTGATGATAAAGAAGTAAATTAATTATCCGAGACAAGCATAAAAAAATTGTGTTTTCAACAGCATTCTTGTATAGCGACATCTTTCAGCATTCAATCAATTGAACTATTGCGTTTTATATTTACGAGGAGATTTATTTATTTCAATCTTTTTAATTTATTTAAATTTCTTAATAATATATTTATTTTATATTCATTTGTAACATATTTTGGGTGTTTTCAAAACTGTTTTATTCACATTTTGATCCTAAAATGGTTCCAGTGAAACCAAAATTGACACGATTTAGAAAATGTTAGTTGAGTTCTGCAACACGGTCAGTTCTCATGGTCGGAGAAGCATGAGCATGATAATATCAGTAAGGAGAGACAGAAAAATTAATGTAATAGATACTTATATAAACGGAAAAATAAATGAAAAACAAAACAAAACGGGTAGAGAGAATTTTATTTTCCCTATGGTAATAATGATGATATATTATTGCATCTCAAAATGTACTAAATATATAATTTCAATGATTTTATTCCTTTCTTTGGAAGCGGATTGAAATATTTCCTCTTCCTAGTTGGTTACATCGTCTATGTGGCAGCAAACGGAAACTGGAAAAAAGACAGTTTCCTATCTAGAGATTTAAATAACTATACGATAGTTTATTTGGATTGAAATTCGTGCATAACAAGTTGTTTCATAGTTTGATGGCACATCGTTTAAACGGAGCGTTCAATGAGGTGTGATTAGTTATTTCGATTGATTATTGAAGCAGCTAAAACAACTGGCATATTTGCGTTTCAAGTGTGCATATTTGTGTGCGTGTGTTCATGAGTTAGGGGGATATTTTTGCGAGTGGGGAAACATCATTTTCAAACGAAAAACCGACTCAACCCAATAACTATGGGTGTTAAACAAATAGCAGATGAAGCCTCTTCGTGTTAAATACGAGAAACAGGTGCTTTATTGGCCTCTTTAGACTCCGATGAGGATGAGGAAGAAGTACTCTTGTTGCTGGTAATTGGTTACTCGATCATCTTCTATAAGTAAACCGGATAATATCATTTTTATAAGTAGCGCTTTAACTTCTAAAATTGTGCGCGCGTTTTTTTTCTTTTATAAATTTTTCTGTGCATCGCATCAAACTTTCCTGCGTGGAGAGATGACTGTTGGAACAGTTCCGCGGAAAAGAGTCCAAAATGCTGCAGGAAGTGAATTAGACTTTACTTTTTCACTTCTGTAGAAACCAGAGGGAAGATGCAGGAAGAGGAGGAGCTGACTTTGGCGGTGTTGCTGGCAGCAGTGTATCACAGTCAGGGGAAGAGAGAATTTCAAACGTCTAATCTGTTCTACAAATATTACATCTTATTTTTGGGGTGTAGAAGAAAGAAATATAACATTGCCAGATATTCTTTTAGAGAGAGAATTAAAATCCGGGACAGAAGTGTTTGTTATTGTTTTTGATTTCAGTATAATGGCTTCGGTTTCCAAGTGTATTTGAAAAGCATGGAGCAGCATACAACAGTCGCAGTTTGAGTGAGTTTTCCAGTTGCATTCACTTTCACTGGAGCCCACGTATGGGATAATCGGTCCTGCCTTCCCAGTTAACGCATGAATCCACTTTTCTTCTGTGCAGAGTTGGATCTTTACCCTCTTGCTAGAGATTTTATAAAGCTTCAGTATGCGCAAAATCCTCTCAACTCGTGATGATTGACATTTCTTCGGCATGAGCGAGGGATGAAGATTCTTTAGCGTTTTTTTTTTTTGGATACGCGCTTAAACAAACATGGACGGTGATGTGATTTTAATAACTCGATAAACATAGGCTTACAGTTGAGTAAAACAAATTTATTCGTACTAGTTTACTTAGAAAACGACAGTGTCAAATTATATTATTCCTATTTTTTGAAATTTATTTCATTTTGATTCCTACATTACCTTCCATATGCATTCATTTAAATATAAATATAAATATTTATTTAAATAATAGAAGCTTCTTATCCTTATAAGGACTGGCTTAAAGGAGCGAAGCAAGAATGCTTTTCATCTTCCTCGTTATCTGTAGAGGACAGTCTAGGGATAAGGTGTTATTGAGCTATTAAAGCTCTGATCATGGCAGGAGGGTAACAGCAATAGCCGAGCCTCAGCTAGGACTTCATTGGCTACAGCATTGCCATATGTTAAGGTAAAGCCGTCTCTAAAAATTCGGACGATCCCTAGGCCACTCAATCGTGGGAGAAAGACCGTCCATCTCTCAGCGATGGCCTTCCACCCACCACCACCAACGATCAGAACCGCTCATATTCCGAAGAAAAGCATTCACCGACAAAGCCCCTCAGCGGGCCGTGCCGGAGAACACTTTCCTCGGAGACTCAAATTGCTCCCTTAAGGCAATAACCTTAAGAGAGCGAACTCAAAAACTCTCAAATCTCATCTCCCAAGGGGGTAACAGCAACAGCCGAACCTCAGTTAAACTTCATTGGTACAGCATCGCCATTCATTATCCTCCAAGGGTATTAATCACCGCATCTCCACACCATAATAGAAGCTTTGCATTAGCTTGCATTTGTTTTCTATATTAATGACCAATATTATTTTAAATGTTTGATGGATTTAAAAGAATACATTTTTACATCTTTTATATAAATATAACATGCGATGGAAACTGTTTACGAAAATGCATATTTTTCTGTTTAAAACGAAATGTTTTTATCCTATGACGTAGACATTCAAACCTCCTCTATTCGACAATGTCTAGAAGAACAAATTACTTACAGAAAGAATTTTCAGGAGAGATGATCAAAGCAAAACTGAAAACGATTTAAAAATATAGAATAAATATTTTTAAACAAACTCTGTTGTTTTCTTTTCAACATAGTTTACGATTTGAATGAAGCTGCCGCCTTTGCTTCCATCTTTTTACCCATGCAAGTGCTCCATTACATCTCTTATTTGACGCGATGTAAATCGTAAAGTTTTGAAACATTGATAAGTTCACAAAGAGAAAATGTCAACCTTTTCTTTTGGACTTTAGATACGTAAACAAGTAAAACCCACACGAGAATAAACGTGGCTTGTAAGAGGATGTGAAAGAACAATGTTTGCATTTCATTTTCGCAGAGTTTCATTTCCCCTTACATAAAACCGTAATTTTTTTTTTCGTATTGCAACAGAGTAACAAAGTGAGGCCGAAGAGTTCTTTAAGATCATTTTAAAGCTTTTTCTTTTCCAACAGTTTGGAAGCTGTTATATCAAACTACAGATGAGAATTGAGTTGTTTTTCTATACGATCAGAATAAATAGTCCTTTAATATTAGAAAACAAAAGTCTTTAAATTTTAAACATATTTTGATATCCGTGTTTACGTAGATGAAAAAGTGATTCTCGTAATTATAACGATGGATTGATATTTCGTGACTTTTTTTATATTGAGAAACTGAGTTCGATGTAACAATAGATAATCAAATTACGGTGGTCGTATCTTTTTTTCTTAATTAACCACACGTTCAAATTTAGTCCTTCCATCCAATTCTAGTCCATTATGTGGCTTTTCATTCCTCTGCTGTATCCTTATAAGGATAAGTATTTTGTCTGTACACATGTGTGTTCACAGAGATGGTTTGCCTGTTTTATGAAAAACACGGATTTCCAGGGGAACCCACCTGAGACCGGTTAACTCACCTTCAGCTGAAAAGCCTTGATAAAGATTCCTCGCTCGTAGACACTATTCAGACCTAGATCGTTCCTACTAAAAGGCATCGCCGAAACCGACTGAGCGACGAAGGATCCATTCAATCCTGAATTAAACATGAAGAACGAAACACATTTGAAAATATGAAGTTCACTATTGGAATGACGTAGTATGTAGAACGAGATCATTTGTACCTTTGGAAATTAAGGGACGTTAATAACACGTGTTCCAAGTCCTCCCTTACACTTTAATTTCAATTAGCCTCATTTATTGATTTAATAATTTTATTTCTTTTAAATTTGATTTTATTATTTTTATCGTCCCACCTGTTGCCGTTCTTACAGAACACGGTTTTGTTCTAAAGGGTGTGAACGAGAGCCGTTGAAAGAAGCCAAACTGAAAAGGAAAACCGATACTGAAAGAAATATGCAAATACATCGTACTAAAACGACTTCAATGACGTCACCATTTTTCTTACTTGATCTTAAAGAGTAACATGCGAAGATTCTACAAATGTCCTGGCTTGTGTGTGGGGGGGGGGGAGGGTAAGAACAGGGAATTCCCTGAGTTATTGTTATTTACAAGTGTTTGCTTGACCGGTAGCGAAGGTGGCTCGTCAGCTTTCCCCCATCCCTTCGTCACCTGCGAGTTCCCACGAGGGTTTTCGAGCTCCCTAGCGAATTCGTGTGTTCGCCTTGTTGTGCGGGCACAGCGAACAAGGCGAACAGAGTGGGAGGAACAGGGCGGGCATGACAAACGACTGCCTTAAGTAATGGTATTGTTAGCGGACTGAAAACGATCTTGGTGGAGGCTGAAAGACGAGAACTAACAACAGGGAACATACTCAAACTCTTCTTCCCCCCCCTCTCCCCAGTATACACACACACACACACACACAGCTAGAAGAATGTTATTCGATTCTGCAAGGATGTCTTATTGAAGAAGTAACGATATTACATCTCAGGGAAACCCAATTGCTTGCTCTAATGTTTATACCTGGGATTGTTTACCCGCTATACAACACTTTCTTCCGGTCTTATTAGTGTTTCGTGCAACCTGTGCTCACCTTATTTCAAGGAACTTGAATAAAAACACATTTCACTAACTCGCTTCGAAATACTTTTTCCTCCAAACAACTGCTGGAATTCAACTTCCGGAGTTGTGAAAACACATCGACCACTAGAGGTCGCCAGCATGTTATTATCTTTATTATTCATTATTTAACTGTTGTAGCAGCGTTTGTGAATATTTCATTGTGAATCTGAGTCAGTAAACTTAAATTAAATATTTGTTTTTTTTTATTGAATTCCTAAACCACAAATTCTCAGGTATGGCGAAAATAACAGGTAGTTAATTGACTATCAATAGACGTAACTACATGTTATACTTATGTTATAATAAGTATGATATATAATTATTTTTCACCAGAACTAGTTCAATAAATTCCATTTATTGAACTAGTTACTAAACGACTCGCGGTACGTTTTACTTTCTTTATATTTAAAGAGATATTTTGTTATTATTTTTAAAAGAAAAAAAAACAATTCTATTTTACTTTGAAGTTTTACATGAAAAAAACAATCGAAAGTAGCACCTGCTGACTTCACTTGTTCACTCTTCAACTGACAATCAACTCTTTCATGCCAAGCATTTGTACCACAAAAAAACAACCCTGGTAGATTCGAAATCTCCATTGATGCCTAATGTAACATCCTGTATTGCAATTTACGCTGAGTTTTTCCATATTTTCTGCTTATCTTATTCGTCCGATTATTATTATAATTATTTTAATGAGTCCAAAATAAATGGACGTTTAAAATGTAAAAAAAAAATGAAGAGAAGTAAATAAATAGTTTCCATCTTCTCTTACAAAAAAGAAAAATCAGCATTCGACAAAATATTGCCTAAAGAGGGCGCCTCACATTCTTATAAAGTATAGCAATTAGCACGCCTTAGGTCACGCAAGGGAGGTCATTACAAACAGTTAATTGTAGCAACAATAAAGGCAAACGTTCGTTATTTTCACTAATGAACTCACATATGATCTTCGTGCTCTATCCTTGTTATCGGCATCCTCATCTGAAATGGCGATGGTGAATGCTACTCTATCATCTCGCCCTGTTTCTGCATCCGCCTACTGCAAGCTTAAGAGGATTAAGGCAGTGCTTTCTTAATCATAGTTGCGAGAGAGCATCTCTTTCTATGTGCTTCCTGGTCTTGATTATTGCAATCCCAGTGTAATGACCGAGTACTGTTGCCCATCTTCATATAGACATAGCCGCATGCTGCAGAAGCCATATTCAGGAACCCATCTCGCATAAGCGCTAATTGCTCAAACGGTTGCATAAATCAACTAAATCATCAGCACCTCTACGGACTTTAAAATGTTACTCGGCGACTCAGAATAATTGTAGAGGTATCTACATCGGAGGATTCGAAGAAGGATACATAAAAGAAAGATCATATAAATGTATCATTTCTGCATGTGAAGCCAACCTGAAATTAGGTTGTCATGACTTGTTAGTCCGTATGTTTTTCGTTAGACAACATAGATTTATTTATCCTTTGTTTTCAACATACCGTTAGGCGTTAGTCACACAAGAAAGATCTGACAAAGTCAGGATTGTTGGATTTTTTTTTTGATCAATAACAATTCATCTTCTTGTGGCGAAGAGGATTCCCTATCTCAATTCTTATTGGATTCCATTCCATTTGATACAATTCTTCATAGCAGTTTCGTATTGCGACTAAAATGTGCTTCAGATTGTGGTCATAAATTTCGTTAGAATTTAACGAGTGCACTTTCTGCCTAACTTTGTTATATTCCTGTCTCAGAAGCAATTAATGTTAAGTAGATAAAAACGCATTCAGTTTATTTTGTACCTCATAAAATTTCCTGCAAACATGCATCGCAGCCCAAAAAGTAAACTTAAAAGTAGTAGCTCGCCTAGATGCAACTTCCCTATTTTTTTTAGAAAAATAATGGATGTGGTTTTCCAGGATTAGATTAGTATCAAAATGGGAAGATCAGGAGTGTTGCCTCTGCTAGTCTCGCTCATCTTCTTCTCTTGCTCTCTCTTACAAACACATTGGCGAAGTTTATCTCTTTTGCCAGAGATAGAAAACAACCTTGACTAAGACTTTTTTTTACCACTTTGCTGTGGCAATCAAATTTATTTAGTTATATTGTTGTAAATAAGGCTGATTTTAAGCATCTCAGACATCTGATAATACAACGCCCTAATAGTTGAGCTGTTTGAGTTCATTGTTATAATTATATTATTATTATTATTATTACATAACACCACGAAGGATTCATTCCACGCCAAACAATCCACAATTTCCGCTATGTAATCCTTAATTTACACTGACGTCACTATCCACCATCTATACACAACGCCATCTATCGTCCATCGATATCACAACATGAAACATTTTAAAAAAATGATAACGAGTTTTAGAATTTTCTAAAAGATATGAAATTTAATTTAAAGTTATAAGTGAAATGTAAATCATATTTTTATTTACAAGAGAAACAAAAATAATTACATTGGCAAATATGAACAATGCAAAACTGAACAGTTACAGTATTACATTATTTTCCAAGGCTATCACTTATCCATTGAATTTGCCATAAAATAATACATCGGATTAACAATAGTAGATTGTTGAAAGGCCCGTAGTAAGGGAAGCCTTAAAGTAGCCAACTATCGCAACGGTCTTTGCTATAGTACTACATATTAATTGTACAAAAATTGTCGTATTATCCTATTTTTCCGATATTTTTAGTGAATAAACGATGGCATTATCGCGATCTACTTACACACAGCATACTGTCCTCCCCGTCTTGAGAAAATCAAAAAACCAAACCTCACGTATATTTGCGTATGTTGTCAAAATTGAATATTATTTAAATGGATGTTCCGCTTTTAATAAAGTAGCCATTGGAAGCTAAAAGAGAAATACAAATGGTACACAGAATTCGAAAACGAAGTCAATTTCTTTTTTGTGTTCAGCGACTAGTTCTACAAACATCGAATTTGAGGAAGACAAAAAATAACTTTTAAGGCAAACAGAGAGAAATTAGGCGCAAAAGGGGGGGGGGGGAAGAAACCACACCTTTCATTTCTTCCCAGTCTATATTGATCTGTAGGCAAACATTTCTTCAAATGAACACACCGCATGCATGCATGACACTTGTGTATGACGGGATAGCGACATTCACAGGAGCTACTCTAATGTTGCGGATCATTGAACAGTACTGGGATGTGCAGTAATGTCTCAAGTCTCTCTCTCTCTAATTCGCTTTAGTCAAGACATCAACGAACTCTTACGCGCCGGTTCTTCCCAAGAAAACGTAATGAGATTTCATTGCTATAAGTCAAGTGTGTGGGGGGTTTGGTCACGTGACGAATTATCATTAAAACGTCAACTTATTTTTTGCTGGTTGCTATAGCAATAGCTGGGAGAAGTACTTACAGTATTTCCCTTGGGGGGACAGAGACGGAAGAGTGGTGATAAGAAACGGAAAAAAGCCGCTCACTAGCGCTATTTCTTCTTAAAGAACGGGCAAAGAAGCGACCTAATTACAGCTGTTTTTCATGTGGGGAAAGGACATTCTTCTGGGGGGGTGCACAGAGAGAGAGAGAGACTATTTCTGTCCAAGATTGTTAACACCAGGAGAAGCACATGGCGTTTTGGCTTCTCTACACTAGACAGAAAAAGTTACCGATACACTAGTGGTGGGAAAAGTTTGTCTTTCTTACCATTACTAAAATCCCATCTTTTATTCTTTAGGCATTCCATTCCCTGCTCTTCATAGGGTGAAGAAATCTTTGTAGACTCCCTCCCCATGTGTTAGATTGTCCTGCATATTCTATGACAGCTGAAGATGACAAGACGTCCCTAAGGGGGGCGAGCCGGTCATGCACCTACACTCTCTAGGCAGATTGATTTCCTGAATCACGCGGCGAACATTGAAGTGGCCGACACACCCGTCCAGAGAGACAGAAAGGTACGCATGTCTCACGTGTGTGTGTGTGTTTGGCGCTGTGCTAACAGCCCCCCTGGCGTCTATAGGTCTTGGCGTGTAGGCCGAATGGCTCCATACCGTCTTGTTGTGTGACACGTGGATGAATGAAGGTCTCGTTTTGCAGGTGCGTTTAGAAATGATGATTACACGAGGCAGGGAGGGAAAGAACAGTCCTCCCCCTATGTGGTGGGTATGCAAGATTGGAAATGGGGAAACGCTAAATGGCTACTAATGGAAATGATGCTGATTGGTAATTAGGACCACAAATCAATCACCTAAATTAGAGTACTTAATTTGATTCAGTTCGTAAAAATCACCTGGAAATGTAACCCGGATAGCCATTAAGGTCTCACATAACGTGAATTGCTAGACATAAGCGAAAAGAGTAACCTTGTGTTAGAGTAGTTGGCTTAATCGTGAAATTATTTACTGTGGTCTATGGCTGGTTTATGAACTTCATCCATAGTCATGCGAGAAAGAAACTCATCTCAGATATACTAAATATTTTCTGGTCTTTTTTTATGGATTCTTTTAATCACGTGGTCAATAGAAATAGCCTTTATGAGGCATTCAGCACATCTTTAGTTCAACTCGATACTTCATCATTAAAGAAATGCCATCGGGATTACTTCACTGTCATCTTTCCCACCAAATCCTCCTCCGTTTTGACTAAAAAGAATTTGTTCCATACCTCCGACTTTTAAAGGAAAGGGAGTCTACAAAAAATATTTCTTCGTCCTATAAAGACAAGTTGGTTGTTGGCTACCTACCTTTCGGTCAGTACTTCTATAATAGGACGACAACACAGGATAACCTTCAATGAAATTCGTCATGCTGTCACAGCAGCAAAGAGGAAATAAAACTTTAAGCTTAACTGCGATAATTGACGTTATACTATGATTCTTTACTACAATCTGTATTGTATACAAACACGATTCTCAGATTATAAAGACTTAAATGCTGAAAGAAGAAGGAAATACACCTGTGGTATGCTGACTAGACAATATGCGCGCTATTTCATCACTAAAATGCTGAAGGAAAGTTATAAGGAAAAACTGGGGTTTTTTTAGCTGTTTTAGCGTTTTTCTTACCTTCACTAGTGTGAAATGTTCCTCTGAAATCCAAGCGAATTTTGATTGGAAAAAAGCAAGCGCAGAACATTATATTCCACAAGTTTTAGGACAGCTCAGCTGTAATAAATTTCCATTGGAAAAAAACTGTTATAAACATGTATGCCATAGTGAGATTTGAAACTACGATGTATTATTAGTAAAATGGAGTATTTTTTTCCATTCACCAGTTGAGCCGACATATGATGGGCATTCCTCATCACACTTAGCCAATACTTTCGTCGATAGGTATCCTCTGCTTATCACGGTAGAAAAAAAAAGTACGTGACCACAGTGCCATATTCTACTTTCTGACCTTTAAAATCTTGGAATAGGGAAAAGAAAGTGGACAGAATTGTGAAAGTTTGCACATTTACTCACAGACACGTTATGTCATATAGAAATACGAGAGATTTTCGATCACCAGATCTACATCAAGAAAATTACTTTCCGACCATTTCTCAAAATGCATTAGTTTGTTTGCCGAATGCAATAATCGCTACTTCCATAAATCAGATACAAAGGCAGTATCTATTTTCGTACGTCCGTTAATAAGTATGCATATTTTTTTTTGGCTAGACAGGCGAAGCAAAAATGCTTTTCATATTCTCCTTTATCTGTAGAAGTAAATGCATGCATGGATAGGGAGCTATATATATATATAAATAATAATAAGCACTGGTCTTGGTGAAGTAGCAGCAATAGCCGAGCCTCTGTTAAAACTTCATTAGCTACAGCATTGCCATCCATCAAGTATGCATAATTTCCATATGCTTCCTGAACTAACATCTTAAGCGGTTGCACAAATCAACTAACAATCAAATTTTCAACAATCTCGCTTTAGGTATTTTGATATAAAATAATAAAAGGTATATAATATACTTTTAAATTGTTTAAAATAATTTCAATTATTTTAATAAATAATCCTAAAATAAAAAAATAACATAAACATTACACTATTATTTCTAAGGAAAAAAAATATAACCTTGTGAATAATCATGTACAGTTCGTTTAAAAAACTTTATCAGAAAACGCTATTAAATCTTCACGAAATAGGAATTCTTCGTTTTTAGTGGAATTGTTTGGGTTCGAGAGTTTTAAATACGTGACATATTTTTAGCTCCTGATAAAGGCAGATGTGTCAGTTGACTAAGCACCCTTCAGTTAACTATTTCGACAGCAAAATAATAATTTAAAACATCAATTAATTCACTGTGTTCGAGTTCTATTGTTTAAAAAAAAAAACTTATTTTAAGATAACCAACCAAAATACAACCAGATTTATAAAGTTCTTTGTGGACGATTTCAAAGATAATGGACAAACCTAATAAAACAGATATTGATTCTCTAATTCCGAAAGCATTTGCAATGGAAATGGGCTCCTAAAAGATATAATAAGACTGTACTTAAGGTGCACTACAATCTAAAGCAGTGGTTTCATGATTGCCGTAATATTACGAAGCTGATACTTAAGGGGGAAAAGCTTTCCACCTGATCGACGCTGATGTAGGGGTAATGGCTGTCGCTCTATTCGACCGTTAAACATTGTCATAAAATAATGGCCGCCATCTTGTTAGTAGTACTTTCTCCCCATTGTAAACAGAAGGCGGAAGGCCGTAATCACGGCTCTGTGCGCTTAGATGGATCAACAAGGAAAGTACGTAGCCTCTATTTTCATAATCGAAAGAGTATCTTTGATAACGATCGAAATGTTACATTTCCTCCTGCAATATTTCTATTAAAATTGTATACACAATTTCAAAGCTCAAATTATCTTTCTAGTTTATGTCGCACCGCAAATCATTCATAATAAAAAAATAACTTACTTTATCCCATTACCTCCACCTGATTTACGATATAAGTTCTTAAAAGAACTGGGAGATGGACTGAGTCCTTGACTCTTTATCCCGTCATCTGAACGAAGAAAATCTGTGTGAATCGGATGTTACTGATCTAAAAGCTCTAGTCATTGCCGGGTAACGGCAATAGCCGAGCCTCCGTTAAAACTTCCTTGGGCTACAGCATTGCCATTCGTCACCCTGGAAGTCCTAAAAAGGACTGGTCGTGTGCTCACATTCCCCATCTGATTTACAACAATCCTTATATAAGGACTGGTTTAAAGGGGCGAAGCAAAAATTCTTTTCATCTTCCCCGTTATCCCTGGAGGACAGTGCAGGGATAAGGCGTTATTTAACCATTAAAGCTCTGATCATGGCAGGAGGGTAACAGCAATAGCCGAGCCTCAGTTAGAACTTCATTAGCTACAGCATTGCCATCCATTACCCTCCAAGGGTATTGGATTGAATGAATTATTCACCGCATCCCACGGTCGATCCTTATAGTCCTTATAAGGACTGGCTTAAAGGGGCGAAGCAAGAATGCTTTTCATCTTCCCGTTATCTGTAGAGGACAGTGTAGGGATAAGGTGTTATTGAGCTATTAAAGCTCTGATCATGGCAGGAGGGTAACAGCAATAGCCGAGCCTCAGTTAGAACTTCATTAGCTACAGCATTGCCATCCATTACCCTCCAAGGGTATTGGATTGAATGAATCCATCAGATCAAAATTTATGTACATGCTGTAAAAATTGCACCAGAAATCATCTGTAATGCGATTTGAATCCCACGGTCGATTAATTGCGTGAGAATTTATTATAGCAAGATGATATAAAGCAATTAAAGGTATGTAATATACTTTTTAGAATGTTTAAAAATTATTGATATTATTTAAAAAAATTTTTAAATTTAAATAAATAATATAAATGCATTATAATTTCTAAGATAAATAAAATAAATATATTAATTAATAAGTTGTATAAAAGCACTAAACTTGAGATCTTCTCTATGTCATATAAACTCACAACTTATTTAGATAAATAAATATATAATTTTATATAATTTTTAGAATTGTCGGTTAGTTTCCTAGTTTTTGTTACTTTCTATTGCTTACCAGTGTATCCTTTGAAAATGCTGACAGATATTAGTCAGTGAAGCGTTGGATATTAAACTATTATTTACTTGACTAAATACAAAATTAAATCTTTAATTTATTATTTAGATAAAGTTAACTAAAATGTTAAAAATATTCTGACTAACTAACTTAAATTATATTTTAGAGAATATTTGGCATTGTGTAAAACATCTCTTGAAAAAAAATTAAGGGTTCACTTTAAGGACAAGAGTTTGTATACTAATAATGTTTTTTTTTGTTTTAATTATTCCAAGATTAGCATTCTTAATTCTTATTATAACGTAGCGAAAATTCTAGTGGAAAAAAGGAGCAAAAGCTGTAAAATAACGCATAAAACTGTCTTGCATACTGAAAAAAAAAAAAATCGCTCTTCCTCAACAACTCCTGTCTAAAATCTCTGGCGAGGTATCCGTCTTGTTAGTAAAGAAGCCCTCAGTCCCTAAGAAAAGACTTTTTGTCACAAAAAAGAAAGACATACGCATAAAGGCAGACGTTCTTTGCGACTATGGCACACTCACCGCTATTTATCCGTCCAATCACCGACTTCCCCAGACATCCAGGGGTTTCATCCTGTCTGCATTCCCTCACATTCTACTCCCAGTCACCGGAAGCTCTTTTGTCCATCGTGTCGTCACCCTCTGTGTAATATTTAGCGGCTTCCGACACGGAGTGTCTCATTTCTGCTAATGACGTAGAGATCTTACTTCTCCCTCCGCTTTGCTCCTGAGTTCGGTGCCGTATCCTTTCATCCTGCTCGGTTACAAAGAAGTCTGTTACACGTCACCTAGTGGAATGGCCATCTGGACGTGAATTCATGGCCTAATTAAACATGCTGGAGATGCAAAACAACTTTCATTGTTTAACACCGCGAGAATTTTATTCGCGTGTCATGACGGCCATAAACAATGGCATTACATCGATTGATAAAAGAGCAACAGAGACCTAATGAATTTCTACTACAAAATAATCCAATAAACGGCATATTTACAATGACGATCATTTGCTTTGTTTCCGTGACAGAAAATGAAGTTATAGCGCAAAATAGCATGCTAAGGTCATCTGTTTTTCTCCATCATAATAAATGATAAGAGGGTTAATGAAGTGCAATTCCAGGGCATAACTCACCGTTTCTTTCCCCGCAGGCAGTCAATTAACAATCCCTTAAGTAATATTAATAATGTCTTGCCGTCTATCTGATACCATTCATCTAATCGAGACAGTTAATCGACTGTTTGAAACACCAATACAGCTACTACCTGTGGAAATGTACCCACCTGCTTCTTAACTCTCTCTCTCTCTCTCTCTCTGTCTCTCTATCTTGGAAATGCTAATTACAAGGCTTTGCCTCTGAGTTTCTCTTTTGACCTTGTTTATCTATCTATCTCTTTGTTCATATAATTTTGTTCATTTTATCTGTCCTACTTTCAATGCCCCCCCCTCTCTCTCTCTCTCTCTTTCCTATTGTCCACTTTACCCCCAAATCATAACATCTTGTAAAGGTTCAATTATACCACTACACTAGCAGATAATTAATGAAGTAGAAGCAACGTGCCTGCTTAACTTATCTGTTATAATTAGAAAATAAAATATATGAAAACATTTTTACATAGAATTACTTAGGATTTAGCCGTACAGGCCTGACCGATACTGAAAGTCAATGTGGTCTAAATCGGAACGGCTTTCGCACGACATTACTCTATTAAAGAGCCCCAGTTTATGAATATTGGACAACCTATCACCAGCTAAAACATCCCCCACATCCCATAACAAAAAAAGTAAACTACTTTCCCTCATTATTCCATTTCTAAAATAAATTAGCGTTCTCTTTGATCCAGGCAGTGCTGTGTGCAAATCTTTCACATTTCTACCCCATTCACTGTGAGGACTGCCATGATGGGAAAAAAGTCGACCTCAATATTCCTAAGCTAATCTCTCTTTCCTACTTTGTAATTCTAAATTTAATTCCTCCCCCCCCCTCCCCACACACACACACACCAACACCGCACTCTGACTTTCTGTATCAACTATGCTTCTAAACAGTTTAACTCTGTTATTTATACAACAATAAATATTTTTTAATTACGTTAAAATAACCCAGTCGAACAGGCTAACTGTTAATATCATCTTTGCTAGTATACTTTCTTTGTTAAAATGTTAATATTTTGGTGCATATTGTTGTCAGTTTACTAATTTACTGTGTTAAAAATTATAAAGTAGAATTATAAACACGGTTTCCCAAAATCTAAATGATAAAAAGGGATTTTTTTTGGGGGGGGGGGGGTAAGCCAGAACATTTTACGTTTTAAGCGATTGTTTTTAAACAAGAAAGTGCTAACATTTCTACATGGTTGACAAATGGAACTACATTGAAAGTTCATCGCTGATGAGCCTCGTATGAATTCAATAGAAATTATTGTAACAATGAGCACGTGATTTAACAGTTGTTTTTTAATTCCGAATAAAGCTATTGTGAATTTCTCAATTGTAGTTCTGCATTACGAAAAATGATTTGTAAGAGTTAAAAATTACGTACAGTCAACGAATAACTGCGATATCGTTTGTCTTAATACAATTAAAATGTGAGTATAAAATTAAAAATAATTATTTTACACTTAACACTTTTTTAGGAATTTCTCGTGTCTTTTGAGTCATTCATAATAAAGTCATACGCTATGCGGGTTACAATGTAAATGGGATGGAATGTCACGTTTTAAGGTCAACCGATGTACGGCCTCATTTAAATCCAGAAGCCAATCGCAGTCCCTTACTAACAGCAGCAGCAACAACATCCTTTTAATGATGTTAATAAAGGCACCGCCAGAGGGCATGCAAGAGTGAAACGTGAAGGGCATAAGTTTGTGATCTCACCGCCGATGACTCCCCAAGGTAGGACTCGACAAGGTACCGACTATAAATATTTAAGTGCAGCTACCCAACACTCACATGGTCTGGCTCCCACGCATCCTCATCAATGCTCACTTGTTGGCTACTGGAAAGAAAGGGAAAAGCCTTTACGGTCGAGAAACGACCTTTTCTAACGTGTTCCCTCCCATGTCTGTTTGTTTGTTGGTGCAGCCGAAGGTAGAGGCAATCGGTCTTTCTTCCACATCCTCTGACGTTGATGGTGCGTCTTTATCTCAAAGACAATCCCATCTTTCTTTAGTGGCGAAGGAGAATGCTAGTTTAATCTTGTTAGGATTGGCAATTATATCTTCTTGGCAAAGAAGATTGACTTTAGTGTGTGTGTGTGGACATCTGCATGTGATTACATTTTATCACAATAAACTCATGTTCTAGAAACTGCCACCGAATAACGTAAGAATACGCATGCGCAAAAAAACTACCTCCTTCATCCTATTGCTTAAAGTACAGAAGATATATTAAAAAATAATAATTGTGCATTTAGTTACTGAATATTTAAACATTTATCATAATTTTAAGTTATTTAAAACTATACCTGATCACACTGAACCTTGAACTCAATAGAATATCTGCCGTTCATTTTCTGGGGTGTTCCACATTAGCTAAATTACCAAGGAAGAAAATAAAGATCTAGACTCCCACTTTCCTCCCTGTAAGATTTCTTTGGCACACCAGACATCCATCTCGAAGCACCATTATGGCCTATTTAGCTGCAAATATTTCCTGCCCACTCATTACTTTTGGCTGACAACAAACCCCTAGAGCTGCCCCATGTAACGGGTATGGCTAAAGATCAATCTTCGAGCTACGTAATAGTCATCTGTTCAGGTCAACTCACATCTTATCTTTCAGACAGCGAATTGCCAACTGCGGTTCTTATATAATTTATCAGTACTTTATTTCCTTCCGAGGTTCTCCAATCTGAGTAGAATTTCTCTCCAAATGGTCGTTAAGTGGGCTAATAACGCCCAAAACTTATCTATTCATTATAACAAAAACAAAGAAATTTCTTCCGTATTATTGAGGAACACGTGATAGCATACACTGCCTTGCAAAAATATTGGGAACTCATATCCATCGTGTAAAACGCTTGTATATCCTAATCCATCTTATATCCTATTTACGTCACTACTAACCTGCGTTGGAATCCAGGTAGCACTGCAAAACAAGCAAAGGTTAGAACAACACACACACACACACAATAAATAGTATAATATACTATCCTCATAGAGTTAGTTGCTTCGACCGTAATTCACTAAATAAACCAAACCATCCACTTCCAATGGAGTAGCTGTGATAGTTTTCAATAATCTCCTCACAAACTATAACAATAGTCTAACGTGTTTACAAGTTTGTATACTATCGGTATGAAAACTGATTACGTAATGTTCATGTTGCTATGGAAATTGCATTTCCATAGCAACAAATATTTGCCAATTATTTGCGTAGCTATCGGCTGATCCCTCAATTTGTAAACATTCTCTTTTTAGTTAATATTGCTTTAATTCTGCATATATTCATGCTTAAGTTCTAGTTAAAGGAACTCTTGTTAACAGTTTAACGAGGAGATCCTTCCTAAGACTTCAGGCTTTAAGTCGAATCACTGGTAATTTGTTTGGCGTTGATGTCGGTGTGCATGTTATAATTATTGTATTGTATTGATGATGTCTCTGTGAATGATACGAAATATTGTAGTCGTTAAACCCTCGTTTAATTAATTTCACTGTGAACTGCCAACATAATCTTTAATTGTATATACTTGTCTTTTGCCCACAAAAGCCGAAATGTGTTGATTCGGGCACATGACAGAACACAAGCAAGTTAGGCCTAAACGATACCAATAGAAAACATGAAGTTGTGTAGTTGTTGGGAGAGTGTAGCCACACAGTCATTTATATCAATAAGGACTAAATCCCAAGGGTAAGCTGACACGAAAGGTGAGACTAAACCAGATATTCAAGACGGCTGCAAATAGTTCTCAATAGCGCCCTATTTCATTCGCATCCATTTTATTTTCTTTCTATTTTGCTGGATGTTTATGTCAAGAAGAAATTTTCCGAACATATATCACTCTAAGAAGGAAATAAAACTCATTTTAACGTAAGTAAGAGTCCATTTCTTTAACGGGGATGATCCTTAGGGTCGTGCGAGAGCAAATCAATGATTTATTTGGTTCTAAATAAACATCTGGAAGGTTATGACCGTGCGTATAACTTAAGAAACACAAGCAAGGAAGAATACGACTCTTCTGTGCAATTGCTTTAGTCGTGCGAGGCTTTTCATCTCTTAAAGCACTCATACAGTGAAAGCTCAGCGGGTAGAGGGATGGATGCTTTTTTTTGTCCGTACGTCAGCGATGTCTGGGAGGATGCAGCGGAGATCGTTAATCCTCATCTCAGACAGAAGGCAAATTCATCACCAGATGGAAGCTCACCTCCACCCTTCTACTGAACCCTGTAGACATTCGGATGATAAACGGTCTCTTTTAAGGGGAGAATTCGGGGGGATTAAACAAAGAAATACTCCGCGTGCAAGGCTATGACTATTTCTAGTTGGTACAGAACGCGATCATTTATGAAAAACCTAATGGATCTTTGATGTCGGTACAAGAGAGAAACCTTTTTCTTACTTGTGTGTGCCGTAATCACGTGATGCGTATGAATTTTAAGCAACGCTAACGCGTTGCTAGACATCTGACTAATCACATAACACGAATTACACAGAGTGGAACACTCACCGACTCAATTCTTCAACCGGCGCATGCGTGTTTGGAATCGGTTTGATTTCCTAGATTGTTGTAGAATCAACTGAGTTGCTATTGTCTGCGCAGTGTGATTGATTTATTATCTTTTATGCTAAAACAACTGTAATCTTTAGAACAACTAAAGAAACCAAGACCCAATAATCTCGATGCAGCGTGAGATCGTGACCCACAATTGAACCAACCAGAAAACATTACAAAAGTATCCTTATATAACTAGATATTACAAAAATATCCTTATAAGGACTGGCTTAAAGGGGCGAAGCAAGAATGCTTTTCATCTTCCCCGTTATCTGTAGAGGACAGTGTAGGGATAAGGTGTTATTGAGCTATTAAAGCTCTGATCATGGCAGGAGGGTAACAGCAATGGCCGAGCCTCAGTTATAACTTCATTGGCTACAGCATTGCCATCCATTACCCTCCAAGGTTATTGGATTGAATGAATCAATCACCGAATGTGTAAGTAAAGGTGATATCTCAAAAATATCGGACGATCTCTAGGCCACTCATTCGTGGGCGAAAGACCGTCCAAATCTCAGCGTTGGTTCTACTCAGTGAAACTCGATTACCGAGCAGAACCGCTCAAATTCCGAGGAAAATAATTCACCGACAAAGCCCCTCAGCGGGCCGTGCCGGAGAACACCTTCCCCGGAGACTCAAAGTGCTCCCTTAAGGCAAAAACCCTAAGAGAGCGAACTCAAAAACTCATCGCCCAAGTGGGCAAGAGCAACAGCCGAACCTCAGTTAAACTTCATTGGTACAGCTTTGCGTTGCTATCCATCACCCCCAAGGGCATTAATGAATCAATCACCGCATCTCCATTCTTTGTTCACAAAAGTATATAATTCCATATAATTCCATTTCTTTATTATAATATTATTATCTAAAATAATAAAAGGTATATTGTATTTTTATCATAGATTTTTTTAACATTAAAAATATTTTATTTTAGAATTTTTGAGTGAAATATAATTTGCACTATTATTTTATAAAGTATTTTATACATATGTTGAGATAGCATGGCCACTCATATCATCCACAATATTACTTTGTATAATTGAACAAGCAATGAAGATTGACAGGATATTCCTTTGAGAAAAACATCGTAATAAAATACTAAAGTGTAGAGTAAAAAGCTTCAATTTGTCATAAATACGTTATTAAAATAGAGGATATTATGGATCCATCTATATTTTATAGAAATAGACCGAAATGTTTCGAAATTTACTAGAGTTTATGAGAATTAACCTGCAGTCGGAGTTGGCCTGGTTGCAGTACATAAAAGACGGACTCTGTCCATGTGCCGTAATCCGCCTTTTATTAGTACTTCGATTAGGTTTCACTAACTCTTTCGAACCGTTGGTTCATCAAACATTATAAAGTATCTTAAATTTAAAAATAAGATTGAATATTATTGCCTGACTTTTAAAGATCTGTTTGAATCTGAAATATAAAAATAACTTCACATATATCATAAAAACCGAGGAATTAAACACCATAATTATAAAAATATATAACAAATATAAAAAAAATGTGAAATTAAACTCATGATTAATTGCGTGTGAGGGTCGGGCTATGTATGTCGCGGCTATATGAATGATAGATAGATATCTATCAGAAAGATATCTATCTATCTAGCTCTGCTCGGTGGTAGAGCGAGCTTATCCCTGAGTTGGACGACCTTTCGGCAACTAAACTACGGAGTGGTCTAGGAATCGCTTTAATTTTTAAACAGGGCTTTACTTAAAAATCGCCATTGTAGCCCATGCATATCGTGAGAGGCGATTAAAATGGGACGCAGAGTTTCGGTTTCTTATTTTGCTTCAGGTGAAGGGGGGGGGGGGCTTGCCCTGAGAGAGCATTTTGAGGTTCTCCGGCGTGGCCCGTGAGGTGCCTTGTCGGTGGATGCTTTTCCCTGGAATTTGAGGGATTCTGTTCAGTGGTGAACCGCTCAAATGGTTCACCACTGGTGGGGAGGGCCCGTCACTGAGTGGAACCGACGCCGAGTTTCACGATCCTTGGACCAATTGTAGAGGAGTGTCCGGAGGATCGTCTTAAGTTTTAGAGAGGGTTTTAATTTAAAATCGCCCCACTGTAGCCCATGCATGTCGTACAAGGCGACTAAAATGGGTACTCAAATAGGGTAATGGAATGCACTGCTGTAGCCAATGAAGTTTTAAGTGAGGCGCGGCTATTTCTGTTACCCTCCTGCCACGATCAGAGCTTATAGCCCTATATTACCCTATTCATACATTTTCTTTACAGCTAACGGAGAATATGAAAAGCATTTTTGCTTCACCCATCTAGCAAAAAATAAATAAATAAATAAATTGCACCTAAAATAAACCGAAGAGTGTCTATTAATTAAAGTTAAGAACAATTTATAAACATTAGATCTCAAGTATTTAACAAAACGTATATTTAGTAATTACTAAAGGCAAAAAAGTTTTGCAATCCTAGTTTTTTATACATCATGGCGTCTACTCTAATACTCAATGTTCAATATAAGAGGGTTCATTTTTCCCGCAGGGTATTTCCTACCGCCCACAACTATCAAGTGCACTTCTAGAATTCCCATCATTTATTCTCTCGGAGAGGAAGAAAAACCCAAATATTTCAGTATTATTCTGTAAATACATCGATTTTTGTAAGAGGTGAGAACGATTCTCTGTAAGATACGATCGCCGGCTAGAGAGTTTCCCACAGAGGTGTGGATATATAGCGTTGAGCAATTTCCTCGAATTGCCCATAGAAGATCATAATACCGTCACTCTCAGTATCATCATCATTTGACCATGCCGTTTACAAAGCGCTTGGTGGATAATTCGAGTTCCGAATTTCACATTTGGCAATATTATACAAACATATAGTCGAGCTGGGAGTACTCTATTTTCGCTATAAAAAACGTTTTGGCTAAAAAAAAAAAAATAAATAAATAAATAAAAATTATTCCTCAAACACATAAAATGACACTGTTAATTAGTTTTATGATTTCAACAATATTATATATGTTGATTTCAACAATGCCTAATTTATCTCGTGAATTTCTACAATATGAAAAATTAGTTAATCTAAATAAAAGGCAGTCGTAGTAAATTTCAACAATAGATAATTAGTCGATTTTGACACACACACACACACACACACAATAACAATAATATTAATAATGTCTAAAATAATCCCGTATCACTGTCAGTTCTATTGATTCTAGTATTGATCTTACAATCAGGCTGCGTTCAAAGTCTTTTAGGTTAATGTTCGGCAGAGATTAGTCATAGTATTCCTTATAAGATAGTGTACTTATACTTAAATGGGCGAAGTGATCAATAGAGTAAATCGCTCTTCATCACACTGGTAGTTAGAGAAAAACCGTACTAAACAACTTAATGTCACGAACTTGGTTACCTATCACTTAAACTGATTCTGCGTTCGGAATATTAATATCGGCATTTTCTCCGTTAATGTAAGGTTGGTGTATGATGCGAGGGAAGCACGCTACTCTCAAATCATCTTCAGATCTACTTTCTCACATTATTCTTAGAAAACATGACAGCCATCTCCTTCTTCGTCTTTTTTTTTTTTGATTCTCAATTTTCTCTTTCCTTTTCTTTCGTTTTCTCCCCAATCTAATTTTATATATTATAAACTCTGTACTTACAGTGTATGTACCGTGCATGAGGTGTTTACTCCTGTAAAATAACAAGCCGGTCATACACCAGAATCCTACAGAGAAGTGGCATCGAAGGGGTAATTGAGCAAACTCAGAAGTAGTCGTTGATATAAGGTTCGATTATATTAGTATTTTGGAATGTTAAGCCAGATGACAATAATAGTCTTTGTATTTCGTACGCAGATGTTCAAATTAGACGAAATGTATAGCGCTAAAACATATATAGTTCTTTCATTTCCGATGAAATTCTGTATTGATTTAAAACAACACGGATATGACGTGTGTGTGTTTAAATTTTCATCTTGTCATTACTTTTGTTTTTATTTCCTAGAAGAAATTTACGGTTCTGAAAACTACGACTGAGATAAATATAAATCGTTACTGCCTCACAAATTGTAGTGGAGAGGGGAAGATCATGAGGAGTAAAAAAATGTCTTCATTACAACACGTTCCGTCGATATCAGATGACACTCGAGCGATTTAGATAACTGTCACCTGTTGCAGTGAGATCAAACAAATGCTATGTGGCCGAGACCATCGAGAACTGATGCCAACCAATGCGGTAACACCTGGCAGATTCTCATAGTTATCTGCTGAGTGATAATCGAGTACGTCTGGGTTTGTTTGCACAGCCATTCAGTTTAAAGTTTGTTTCACCTGATCCCTTATCAGGTCAACAAAGCTTGTCGAGTCTCTCTCATATTAGTACGGTGAAAAAAAACTTCATTGTATATTTATTGTGTATAAACTTATGCCAGATGGCTTATCAATTAATAAAAATACTTGGGAAGAATTTCTCCAAGGAAGCTCAAGTGATTTTTGATTAAATCCCAAAATTTTTCTTTTCAATATTTTATCCCTTTTTTGGCCTCATCGATTTCTTCTAAGAGTCTGATCTAAGACAACGATTTTCTTTAGTCCATTCTCTTCCCCTCACCCCACCCTCCCAACGCTCTCCCATCTCACGAGGTGGGTTGTCAACGCGGTGTACTTAAAGTACGCGGTCAACATTCAAAACTTTTTTTTCCTCTTCTTTCTTTCTTTTCGCCACCTAGATGTATGTCGATATCCGTTGCCATAGTTACCTCGTTGGTGAAGATCGGGGACATGGCCAGCTGTCCGATGTGTCGCGTGTTCCCCCCATTAATGGGGTGTTCACAGAACAATAAGACTCGTCAGACGAAAAAAAAAAAAAAAAGCTTGGCACTAAATATAGCACGCACGGATTGACAGACTGGGTTACGGTCACTCAACTGTTGCCTGAGTAAGCCGACTGGATGGCGACTTTAGATAGAGTCACACGCTGAGTATTCAATCATTCCCCGCTGGGTTGATGCTCATCGCATACATCCATTCACTAAATTCGTTTGAAAAAAACAATTTTAGAAACTTCTTTCTGGCCTTGAAAAGCATCACGGTAACAATTGCTGTCAATCTTCAACAATAAACTGCAGGAATAGATCAACTGATACGTAACAATTGTTCTTTCACGTGCTAAACAATGAGAGAATTACGTGAAGATTAATTTATAATGAATCAGAAATTTAGAAACTTCAACAATGGGATATTAACGAGCAATTAATTGTTATCAATTTTCTCTTTCTGTAGAACATTACACAATAATTAGAACAAACTTTTTAATACAGTTTTTCGCACAATAATGACAATAAATGTTAGCATTAAGTTCAATTATTATATTCATAAATGCATAGTCCTCTTGTTTGTTGAATACATTGGACTAGAATACAACACTTGGGGAAGAAGAAGCGGCCAGCTAAAATCCTACCAGTGCCGCAGAGGGTTCCTTTATTGAGTTTTTTGACACAATATACTCGTCTTATATTGTAAACGTACATTTACTATTCTTTCTTATTTCGCCCTATTCTTCCTTAAGGCGAAAGAACATAAAAATAATTCACATCAAAAGTAGAACCTATTTTACAATGAAAACACAGAATTATAATGTCGCATCTATTTACAACAAAAAGAATAAAATTATTTTCTTATTATTTATGATTATTATATAAAAAAAATTTGAAACTGTTATGATAAAATAAATTTCATATTTTATTCTTAAAAATATCTATATATTTAAGAAATAAATTTAAAATACATTGATACCTTATATTTT